>NC_091940.1:23979869-24279869 GCF_041260155.1 Ptychodera flava
TTCATGTGAATGTTTTTTCTTCATTTCATGTGTGAGGAAAGTTCATCTTAGGGCAACCCTTTACCGTGGAGTCTGCGCAGAACACGATTGGAACTAGTTTGTGATAATTGGATTGGAACAATTTTTTACAATTTTAACAAATTTGGTTGATATTCACCCATCGTTTTCTTTCAATCTAAAATTTATATTCATAATCTGCGATTCTGTTCGAATGTTACAGGTAAAAATAAATCTATGAGAGTGTAGGATCCACGGTTCAAAATATGCGACAATTTTCGTAAAGATATGTAAACTACGCAATACTTTCTTGGTCACTGAAATACGTGTACCTGTACTAATCTCACTCTGTTGTTTTGTCTCGACCAAAATGAAGTTTTTTGATAGATTTACAGTGTAGTCAGTCAGGGTCAATTCAAATATCTGCTGAAAACGTTTACCGTTTGTTAAGCCTCAATTGATCAAAACGTCCTGGTCAAAAATGATGCTCTGACTCAAAAGTCATCAATTACAATTTTTTTGCTGTTTGTATTCTTCCATGATATTGTTTACACAAAATATACCGGTAACATGTTTTCATGGAAATGAAATCAATTGAAATGATGTATATTAATCTATGTGTATTTGTTTTGTTCGATAAAAACAATATTTTCACTTTTACAGTATTCTATCATTTTTTGAAATTTCATCTGCAATCATCTCGATCTCTTTACTTTTCTTATAAAAACTGCTATCTAATCATCAAAATTTAGTTCAAATCGTGGCGCAGTGAGCTGAACGCGTTACAGAATTATTTTCAGTACAGCTGTCCTGTATCATGTTTACTGCCAAACAGTACCGTTTCAAATGCTATTAAAATCAATAAACCAGGAAAGTTTCATAAATGACCTAAACGCAGACTTTAAAAAAAGTATAATCGAGTCAGTTTGTCAATGCATCAATGCATACGTGTGCAAGTACAGCAATTCATGTATGTGGTGAGGCAATAATTGCCTGTGCATGCTCCATGATATTGTGATAATGTGCATCTGATATATTCATCTTTTCTCACCTTGAATATGAAATAGTGGTTGTACCAGAGCTCTCCGAACACAAATTCTGATCCCGCTTCAACGTAATTGAGGAACGTGTTGATTTTGTTTCCGAGCGAGCGAAAGGCTTCGAAGCCCCAGTTGGTTCTCAGAATCAGCAACGCAAGAATGATTTGAAGAATAAGACCCCATATCACAGGCCTCCAGCGAACCTTGATGAAGAAATGTAAGTTGTTAGTAGAGGGCGCCCTGCATTCTTGCTGTAATAGATGTGCTGCAATAATGAAATGTTCCCATCATACAAGTGATGGAGTCATTGCTGTAACCATTCGATAGTCTGCACGTAAACGACTTCGTATGAAAACTGTTTCGCCTTCGTATACATCGTCCGCAGTCCACTCGAGATCTTTATATCGAGAAAAGCGCGCCATGTATTTAGGCAATAAACCACACCCAGCGACGGTGTACCACGAGACATTGACCAGTTCACGACTTATATGCACGAGCAAAAGCAGTGCATATATGAAGGCAACTGATCAAAACCGAGTGGTATACCATCGCTATAGAATATTTAAATCCCGGTCGTGCTCAAGGATGTCGTTTTTACTTTCATATTGCGTGACTGTAGCTTACCTTGGACGGGTGTTTAGAGAACACAAAACAGAAGACAACGATTGTTATGAGACCAACGAACGACATCATGTTTGATGGATTCTTGGAGGTGTCCACGATGATCCAGACGATTACTAAAATCACTATGACCAATCCTGACAACCTGTTGATGAAATTCATAGGGTTATATTGGTCTAGTAAAGTCGTTCAAAAGAGCAATAACATGCTTTTAAGAAAATTGTAAAACGAATATAGAATGATCACTACAATGAAGCCTGGTGTGTTTGATTCTAGGAATGATCAAAGTATGGCTTGCTGCAAATATCTGAAACAAGTGGGTGACAATGGATCGTAACATCTGCCATAATCAGCAGTGTGTTTGGTCAACATCATCCCCAACTTGTAAACGGGAAACCACTTTGTTGCACAGACATCGCCGTCTGTATAAGCGACAGAAAGTCAAACACTCCTGGGTGGGGTGAAGTTTTGCAAACAAAAGTCCCTTCGTGTCATTGACACCTACATCAGCAGTAACTTGTGATGTGATTTCCATCATTTTTGATGTTTTGTAAAATATGTCATTCATTGTTCTTCAAATATCATTTGAAAATGCATGTTTACTTGTCTCATGTTACTTGTCAAATAGCCTGCCTGTATGTACAGTCACTGTTCCTCCATCAAATTGCTGACTCATGAATTTTAGTTCAAACTGCAAGTCATATTCAAACCACAACATATATTGTGCACGATGCGCTATATTTGCGAAACTTCGTGTTTCGTATTTCGTATTTCGTCAAAAAACGTTAGGGGAAAGAATCGAAAATGTACAAGCGGTGTATGCCCAAAAAATGCAAATATAATAAAAAATTACAGCTACTTCCCCGCTTAAGTATTGTCTGAACGTTGGGTTTCGATAACGTACCATCGTATCACATTCCAGTGTTTATCGGCAAACGCTGTCAGTGGCATGCATATGGCGCTGTGTATTCTGCTCCCGAAGTTGTCCCTCATGTAGGCGTAGGCAAAGCAGAAAACCACAAACACCGTGATGACCAGCAGTGCCACAGCTTCCTCAAAGTTGTAGTAAAGTGCATAGCAGAAATAAATAGCGTACAGGATTAACGCAATCACAACTATTCCTATCTTCAACTGTCTCTTGTACTTGTTGAAGAAACCATAGATGGCCGCCTGTACTCTTTCTACACCCTACAATGATATTACAGTGCAGAAAGACTTCGTAAGAATAGATAAATATATAGATTCAGAGATACATACATAAATACACACGCAGGTACACACGTAGATAAACTTAGATATCTAGATATACACGTAGATATACCTACCTACCTACCTACATACATACATTTATTACATACATACATAGATGTTTCTGATCAAACGGCATACAGTAAACACATACCCTTGTAAAGCAGTTGTCAGTGTCATCTTCAAGGTCATCGCCATCGTCGTCAGCAATGTCGATTTTCTCGCAGCTATGTCGCCTCTTTTGAAGCGGTCCGGCTTTTCCGTTGTCATGGACACCATATGCAACGTCATCGTCATCTAAAAGATCAGTCTCTTTGATTTTCTGTCAACGACAAAGTTCAACAAACCGAGGAATTATAATTTTCCACATCTGTTGTCATAGGCCCAAGGTTACCAACATTGTATATTATAATAATTTTAAGGTAGTATGCACCTCGAAAGTGAAAGACTTAAACTTTTGCTCTAACTTTCCTCAAGGGATCTTTCAATCATTCTCTTTCAAAATCAAGAATAAAAATAGGGGGTCACCGTGCGAATTTTGGTACCAGAGAAACAAATTTCCCAAGATTTACCGATATTTGAAATTAAAAATGGCCGCCATCACTGTGTTAACTCTATCGAGAAAAATAAAAATTTTCGAATTTCGAAAAACTAAGTCGATGAGTTTTCTTTCACCAAGAGCTGTAAAATGAACCCCCACATGTGGTATATCAGGAGAGAATTGTAAAAGTTTGAGAGTCCGAATATCTGTCCCCGAGGTGCGTTCTACTTTAAAAGTAGAATGTGCCTTGGGGACAGATAATGGATCTCTCGTTGTTTTTCGATACTTTGCGGGTATACAGCAAGTTTGTACTCATATTGGAGCTTTAACCCTTTGAGCGCCAAAGTCAGCTTTTGTCACCTTTAGAAAATATGTTCCGGTCATTTTTTTTTCAGATTTTTGTCAAAACTTTGACAACAAACTGTAGTCAATGAAATGTGATGTCTATTTGGTCCAAAATTATCAAAAAATTACAGAAAAATTCATAAAATTAGTAAAAATGTTTCACTGAAATTTTGTTGGGAACAATTACAGCACTCAAAGGGTTAAGAATAAATAAAATTTCTTCTCTTTTGTGAAAATCGAAAATTTATTTATTCCAAATAGAGTTCAAATAGGGTTAGACGCCATTTTTAATTTCAAATTTCGGAAAAGTTAAGGTAACTTGTTTCTTTCAGTCCGTTAATTTGTATATAATTCCTGATTTCATTCCTTGATTTTGACGCTTCCCCTCAGCACTATCCCACTCGTCCCGCAACGTGTGTCTGTATCGATGTTTTAATAAAATTAAGTACTAAATCATTAAATTTTATTTAAACCCCATCTTTGTTGTAACCGTTTTGTTCTTTCTCTGCATAAATAAATTGAGTTCATCTTCGGCACCCAAAAACTATTTAGCAATAACTGGAATACAGGTAGAATAATATAGGCCCAAAGACTTGAGGCAAGTCTACGGGAAATACTGCTGTGTGTAACGTCTGCTGTGTGATTGTGTTACGTCCATGCTACATGTATATTGTGAAAGATGATGTAGCACTTTTGGTGAAAATATAAGCAATTATTCAGAGTGAAATTAGTTCCACAAACTTGTGCAATAGAAACAGGTAAGAGTAAAGCTAGTTATCAAATGCTTCATTTTACCATGATTGTATTTGTTTAAAAGGGCAACTTCTTGTCAGCTTTCTCAGGAAATTACAAACTGTACACAACTTTCAAAGGAAAACAAAGGACTAAATTCACATTTAACAGTTTGCATCAATATGGTATAATTTAATTTAAATTAGAGGTTTAAATGATAAAAAAATTCTGCAGTTTGACTCTGAAAAACCATTGAACTTTGTATACATACAGTATGTCACTGTACGGAGATAAAAGTGAGAGTACAACTCCATGGCTACTGCATAGACCCTCAAGTGTCCATAATTACTGCTTGGTGTACAATTACCTTATGTCACCGGCAGACTGATCCGTGGACGCACCACCAGACTGGCCCTAGTCGCATGACTTTTCTCTTGCTTACTCACCAGTTACTGACAGTCTGCCCGAGTTCAGTGTTTTAATGTACTCCGTTTTGATATTTATATTCCTGTAGACTTAGGGCAAATCTACTACACCTGCATTAGAATCTATATCGTACGTGGTACACTGTCCATTGTGAGGAGGGGGCCAGGGGTATCCCTGACAAAAAAGTTTTTCAGGGGACGTATCGACCTATGCTTTGCACCCGACACATAGACCAGTGTCTTCCTGATCAGGCGACCTCTCTTCGACGGCCTGACTACGGTAGTGCTCTACAAGAATATAGGGTCCAACACCCAAAAATGCCACTCTTGTCCGTAAATTACTATTGGCCACCTCCTATATGTGACCTACGGCATCGAGCCCTCCGCAAAATTTATTGGGGCGGGGCCGTGATATGCCTTGCCAACCCAGAGACCCTCGAGATCCGACAAATGGTCTCGATAAAAGTAGAGGTGTTTATTTAGACATTTCGTACGGCCGCTCTTCCACTACACCTATGACTAGTCCAAAAATAGATATGATGTGAAAGAAGTGTTTTTGTTACTTACATTCTCCCAAATGTTCACTGTAACGTTCACCTTGCTTTCGTCCTGCGGCAACAGTTCAAGGTCTCTTGGATTGTGTGGTTTCTCATAATCCATGTTGCGTCGTGGGCAGCAAACTTAGTCAACGACGGTCGGAGACAAGCCAAACACGTTTCTGAACGCACGGAATAGGTGCACAAAGCGCTGAGAAGACACAAGTGCACCTCTGCGACACGTGCGAGGGGTCTGCCAAGCTCCAGGTGTCTAGGGTGACGGTGGGGCTGGAAAATTATGGTTCTCGGAGTCACCAGCGACAAGTATGGCGTTTTCACGCACCTGAGAAAAATCTGCAATCTCCTTATTTGATAACAAGCGAAAAGCAAAACACAGGATAAATGGACGTTTATTTGACCTGCGATTAAGATAAGGGAAAGATAGGATACAATAGTCACTGGAGGCCAAGCTGTAAGAGCATCGTTGACTTTTCCTTTGTCAAGTTTTTACAACCAAGGTTTTCTGAGTTTGTGCATGTACACGTCCATGTTTTGCGTACTTCCTAAATACCGAAGATATAAATGCATCTGGCAATGGGTGCATTCACACGAATGTATTTGTACTTTTTATACAAATGTTACACTCGTAGGACAGTCATAAGGTGCTTGCAGTAAAGGTTACATTTGCATAAGTATACATACAGTAGTAGTTTGTTGTTGATGCTGCACAGGAAATGAGGTTACGCATGTTCATATCATATCAAACTAGACTTTTTACAGGTCTGTGAATATCACTATTATAATTTTAGTGCGATGTGGTCGAGTTATCACGATCGTAGTGGCAGAAGCGATGTATAGCGGAGATGTTGTGCTGAAACTTACCTGTCGCGTTCTCGCCACACATGCGCAGATGCCACGCTTTGATACAATCAAAGACGGAGAGAGAAACTCGGTGGCTCAGGCGGCGTAGATCGTATTGCGGTCATCCAGGTCAAAGTCTAGACTTGGTTCGATTCTGTGACTTGTGAACGTGAGGGTGGGGTGAACACGATGATTTGTGTTCTGTTTTCATATGAAACGTGTGAGAGGTATGGACGCGATACAGGGGAGTTTCCTCCGGAGAGATTCACCCGGCAGAAACTGACTAGCTACTGCGCAGACTCAAAGGTAAAGCGTTCAATCCATAGACAGCAGATAACTCTACTATCTATTGGACAACCTGAGCGGGCTGCCGAATTTCAAATAGGTTTGTATGAAATAAGAGAGATACAGGAGAAACTGTCGCAAATGATTTTATTTTTAAAAATTCACCAACTTGAACCAAGTGCAGTCAAAGTCAATCACCATGCGAGCACGTTGTTCGTTTACACCTTGATAGAAATCATTATCCTTCGTCAAGGATGAAAGAGAAATACGTAAACAGGTAGCATGTACATTCATCAATCCAATGTCTGTTTCAATAAATGTTCAAGGTAAACTTTATTCGAAATTGGATGACAAATCAAATGATAACAATACTGTATTCATAGCAGTCCAATCGTACTAGGTCCACTGGTGGGTGATCAACTTGTGTACAGTAGCATTATTATGACGGTGATGTACCTAGTATTACCATAGACCCTCGAGAAAAACGAGGGTATTGCACATCTGCGTCTGTAACCTATGGAGTTTCGCCGTACAGTAAGTTTCGGGATCAGGGGACGCGGAGTCCAATAACTTTGACGCGGAGTCTACGTCAACAAGGGGAAGAACAAGAGAAAGTTTTATTTTTTACAAAAATTATGCTTTGAAACATTGAGTACTTCACGCAGTAATTTATGATCACTCTGAAACATGTGAATGTGAGTGTAATTATGCTGCTGACCTACAAATTAATTTCTACTACATTCACTGCGCTGCGCGGGTTGAAATTTCGTTCTGTGCGCATAGCCGACGCGCTGAACACGTTCGCGATCGCTAAGAGCAGTGCGCGACGGGCAACCTAAAACGCCTCAATTCGACTTTTTTCTTATATAAATTAGACTAAAAAGTGTATAATAGTAAGGTTATTCACAAAATACGGTGATAGCATCTCGAACAATACCTCCGCTGCACGATGTACTCGGACATATATCCCGGTATTTTTGTAAATAACCTTATAGTATTGGAGGGTATCATAATCATAGCATACTATGTGTATAATGCATTTTAGAGAATATCACCTTATACTCTGATATTGCAAATTATCATTATTTTATTAAAAGTTGTTACAACTTTTCGGGAGAGGAATATAATCACAACTCTGAACAGAGAGGGCGCTCTCACTATTTTTTCAATGTTCGGTATTGGCGACATAATACTACATGCAAAATTAAGTGTAATGGCTTTCTTTCTCGCAGTATTCAACTTCAGAAGGGTGTGAGACAAGGGTGCCCCTTATCACCGTTACTGTATATCATGGCAGCAGAAGTGCTAGCCGAAAATATTCGTAAAGATGACAGCATATCAGGATTCATACTACCAGACAAACAAGAGGAAAAAATTAAGAGTTTTGCAGATGATACGACTCTTTACTTGAGAAATTTGAAAAGCATTACTCAGTCATTGAAAATGTTCAACAAATATGAAAAAGCAACAGGTGCAAAGCTGAACAAAAAGAAATCCAAAGGTTTATGGGCTGGGAGTTTTAAAAACCGCACTGATTCAGTGGAAGGGATCGATTTTTCAAACAAGGTTTTACAGATCTTGGGAGTTGGGTTTGGAAACAGTAACACATCTAGAGAAAACTGGAAAACAGTGATGGAAAAATTTACGAATTGCCTTAAGATCTGGAATACTAGAAATCTGTCGTTTAAAGGCAGAGCAATAGTAGCTAATATGCTGGCTGCATCAAAATTATGGTACCTGGCATCATTTGATCACGTACATAAGGAAATATTAATGAAGCAAATAGTAAATTATGGAAATTTATTTGGAGAGGTAAACGAGAAGTTATAAAAAGGGGGTATTTTCATTCAAAGATATGATGACTGTGGCAAAAAAGTTGTCGACATTGAAGAAAAAATTAATGCACTCCAATTAAAGTGGCTTATGAAACTATTTGAGAAAAATCCAGATAAGGGACCCCTAAATGGGCCAGCTTATCAAAATATTTCATAGCGAGTTATGACAATAAACTTAATAGTGATTATCACTACCTCCATCTCAATTTCAAAGTCAACAACAAACGAACCCGAATGGTGTATGGGGATATGTTAAATACCTGGAAGTCACTTAGACTTACAAGAGTGAATCTGCCAACATCAAAACAGAATCTTCTTAGAGAAGACAGTGTGGTATAACGACAATATTAAGAATGAAGGAAGTGTCCTCTTTTATGACAAATGGTCAAAGAGTGGAATTTTAAGGCTAAGGGACATCTGGAATGATGACAGAAATGACGGCTTCAACAATGGAAATAATTGCAAAAAATTAGAGGAGGTACAAATAGACATGTGCAAGAGGAAATCAAAACAGAGTATGAAACACTCCTCAATGCTATTCCAGATTCCTGGAAACAAATCACCTCTTCAAACATCCAAAATGAAGAAAACTATGATATTTTAGACTTAGAGAATTACGGTCTGACAAAAAGTGAGGTCAAAACCAAGTCACTTTATTGGAAATTAGTCGATAAGAAATGGCATGCAGTCAGAGGTCAGATTGGTCAAAAATGGGCTGAGAATCTAAGTCTTACTGACAGTTACAAAGCTACTCTATTCAGCCGTCTTAATTCAACAGAAATTGTCGGCAATTCAGTAAATGATTTAAATTGGAAGATTTTCCATCGAGGCCTAGTCACAGGAAGCTTGACCAAAACTTTCAATTTAAGTGATGGGAAATGCCATATTTGTGGCCAAGAAGAAACACTGGAAACATCTTATTTGAGTGTAAATATGTTAAAGAAATCTGGCAGAAATGTATTTCTTTCTTTGTCAGAAACCTCAACTTTGATAATAATATCAATATCAAAAGATTAGCAATTGCAGGAATCGAAAATGATAATAATGCAACATCTGACATTATTTACTGTATTACTTCCTCTGTAAAATATACAGTTTGGAATATTCGAAATTCGGTTACTCTTGATGGGATTAAAGTTTCCTTCAATCCTATGTCATGCAATTGAAATGTCATCTCTCCTCATGGATGAATACATTGTATTTCATTTATAAGATGATGAACAAAACTGAGGATTTTATCACAAAGTTTTCAAGCCTTGTAAGACTGGAAGGAGATGAATGCATCCTGAATGCATTCATATGATGATCTTTGTAATCAAACAGCTAATTATTTGTTTTTTCACACAAGACGCATTGTAATTTTAACGCATTCACAGTTATGTAGATTTGTTTTATTTGTGACTATGTTGAAATAAATTTATCTTTTTCCAAAAAAAAAAAAAGGTATCGGCGACAGCGCAAAAAAGCAAAAACCGGTACGGCAGCGCCGTGACTGCTTTTGAGCTGGGATATTAAATAGCTTTTTGATGTGAACAAGTCCGCAATATGCCATGCAATGTATGGCATGCAAACACTTGCGCGAGCCTATGACATAGGTTTGCTTAGTCGGAAAAATTAATTTCAAAAATGAACCATGCGTTGTAAAATGGCAGAGATGAAAGATGGTCATGCAACGAGGGGTCACAGAGAGACGAGATCGGACGAGATCTATGATTATATAGCCTTTTCGATCGGTTGCCTCGGGATGAAATGTTGCCACGTATAACACAAACAAGGTAAAGAATGAGACAAGTATCAAAGCAACAATTGGGTGGCAAAATTTTCACGGATCCGACAATTTTTGTTTAGGTCAAAGGTCAGGCAGACGAAAAGCAAAAGTTCCATACGATAGCCTCCCACGCAGAACACCAACAAGGTAAAGAATGAGACAAGTATCAAAGCAACACTTGCGTGGCAACATTTTCACGGATTCGACAATTTTGTTTAGGTCAAAGGTCAGGCAGACGAAAAGCAAAAGTTCCATACGATAGTCTCCCACGCAGAACACCAACAAGGTAAAGAATGAGACAAGTATCAAAGCAACACTTGCGTGGCAACATTTTCACGGATTCGACAATTTGTTTAGGTCAAAGGTCAGGCAGACGAAAAGCAAAAGTTCCATACGATAGTCTCCCACGCAGAACACCAACAAGGTAAAGAATGAGAAGAGTATATCAAAGCAACACTTGCGTAGCAACATTTCACGGATTCGACAATTTTGTTTAGGTCAAAGGTCAGGCAGACGAAAAGCAAAAGTTCCATACGATAGCCTCCCACGCAGAACACCAACAAGGTAAAGAATGAGACAAGTATCAAAGCAACACTTGCGTGGCAACATTTTCACGGATTCGACAATTTTGTTTAGGTCAAAGGTCAGGCAGACGAAAAGCAAAAGTTCCATACGATAGTCTCCCACGCAGAACACCAACAAGGTAAAAGAATGAGACGAGTATCAAAGCAACAATTGAGTGGCAACATTTCAAGGATCCGACAATTTTTGTGTATGCCAAAGTTCACACAGACGAACAAAAAATTCCATACGATAAGCTTAGTCCGCATAGAAGAACAAACATTCGATTCAATCGTATGTTTTAAATGTTGTGAAGTGTGAAATTTGAATGACATCGTGTTGAAAAATGGCATCGCCTCTTTACGGCAACAGCTATCCGTTAAGATTTTCGCGAGGGTCAGCGGAGCGGAAATTATGCTCTGGCTCGCGAAAATGCAAAATGGCGATTTTTACCAAAATGATCAGGAGATATCTTTTGTTATACATGGAATCAATTCATCACTATCAGTCATTCGAACCTGTAAATTTAGGATGGAAATAACAAAAGTGTAGTCTGAAAATTTCAAAACTATGAACCATCCATATTCCTGTTTTTGTCTCAGTACAGTGGATGTACATCGGAGTTCCACGTGTACTGCGAAATTGTGCTGAGTCATCCTTAGTTTTTCATGTTCACACATAAAACGCACACACAAAAACAAGACTTTGTGGCTCAGTGTTGTATACGATAATTTCTTGTTGATATTTTGCATGGAAATACGAAGGGCTTTCCCACCCATATGCACATACAGAGCGCCACCAACTTGAAAATATCTAAGTTTTGAGTCGACATCAAAGTAATATCATGATTACCCAGTCTACACGATATGATGCCATGAATTTTTTTATGCCCTCGCAGTAACCCTCACAGGTGATTTGTGATCATCATGGCGCCAGTCAGAAACAGAACTGCCGGTACCGTTTTTTTTTGTTTTTTTTTTGTTATGTGTTTTTTTGTTTTTTGTTTTTTGTTTTTTATTTGGCTTTTTGTTCGTTTTTGGCTTTGTTGTGTAGGTCATTTGGAAATTGTGGCAATCTTAAAACTCCGTGACAGAGAATGGTCAAGTCCAAATGCAAATGGTCAAAAGAGGGCAGAGTGTTGTTACATTGAGACGGGAGAACCCTTTTATTCTGTTTGGGAACTTCAATAAAAGACTGTGGCGAACAATAGTCACCCTTCCTTTCAGTTTACAGCTGACACTACAATCAGATCCAGTCATCGAAGCACACAAAATCCCCAATCAATGCGGAGAGTTGGCTTGGATGACGTCTTTGTGTATGATGATGTGTACTTGACCGACCATCTACGGGAACATAAAGTCAACTTTCAGGCCAGCATTGTCAAGGTGGAGACTGTCATGCTTCGCGAGGAGCGTGAAAATAAGAATCAGGTAAGGGCAATTGATATTTCGAGCTGTCCACGATTTATCAAATTTCTTTATAAGTATTCTGCGGGCGCGACGTTCTTGTAAAATCTAGCGAAGACATTGACAGAAAATTCGCTTCTCAGGAAGGGCTATAAAATGTATGGTGTCAGTGGAAACCCCATTGATGTGTACACCCTGTTTTCAGAACATTGCTATTCTTGTCAAAATTAGTGGCTCGACTTAGGCCTTCAGGCTCCACAAAGACATTTCTTGTCAGTCATTCTCAGCGAATTGAACACGAACCCGGCGGCGGGTTTGAATTCCTGTCCGGAATTAACGACATACGGCCATTGTGATCATAGTGTAGTTTCTGCAAATAGAAACTGATTGGCGAAACTTGGACTAGATTGTTGAATGCAGTCGATAAGGGATGTATTTGGAACGTACGAAAAGGTGTGAACACATTTCACAGACACATTGTTAACAGGAATGCGTCCTCACTAGCGCGGACACCAGAGATGCGGGTTGTGTTCCTTCGCAAACTTTATTACTTTGTAAAAACTGTTATGCGAGTGACCAGCTCAAATTTTAAATTCCAATTCTGTCTGCTATTGCCTACTTCCGTTTCGATGCTTTTCTGCACTTCAGTCATGACGTCAAAAATGTTATAAGCACTGTTTACGTCTCAATACTAACTAGGTGACTACGTATGTTCAAAAAAGAATTGATGTAATTGACAGTGCTTTCAACCACAGGGCATGCAGAGTGTATTCGGTCCTGTTTATTACATCACTGTTGCAGTAATTTGCATGTAAAACAAAAGAGGTGACACAAAAAGTGCATAGAAAAGTGAACAGTAAAGTCGGTTCATTTCTACGTTACTTCTCAGTTCTTTCTGATAATGTTCAAACCATGGACAGTAGAGAAAGTTCATTCCTGCTAGAAGTTCGACAAGATACTTTTATCGCATATCAGGTTTCATTGAATTCGATGCACACGTGATTGGATTTTGCTGCCCGTCCAGCTGACTGTGCCTGCTCCTCCCTGAAGCTTGCTTTTTTGACAACTGCGACCCAGTTTGAGTAATCAGTACGGGGCGAGTAGGTTTCATAAGACGCGACGGCTATATCGCATGTGCATTCAATCGGAAAGAACGCCTAGTAATCATGATGCAAGTCAACTTGTCAAGTCGCATTGCCCCATGATAGCGATAAGGAACTAATGTAAAAGAGGGAGATCCTATACGAAACGCAACAGGGCATGCAAATGTGAAGTGAAGGAGACAATTGTTTGTTCTCTTCCATTAAGCCTTCATTAACATTTCCCTCGAATGAAATTGGAGAAGCTTTAGCGTCTTCCCAGTGAAAGCTCCTTCGGATTACCCACATTCATTTGACATCACCAGGCTATATCATGTTCGTAATGTATAGTGACCGCCAAATACTAGTACATGAATAAGAAATGTAAATGTAATGGCAAAGGGTGGATCGATACATTTCTCGAGTTCTTGGTGACTTACTCACTAGGACTTGACAATCTCGCTGCAGTGCAATGTGACACTTCATTCATTTTGCACGGGTTACGCAACAATGCGGTTACCTTAAGGTAGTATGCGCCTCGAAAGTAAAACACTTAAACTTTCGCTCAAACTTTCCGCAAGGAATCTTTCAACTATTCTCTTTCAAAATCAAGAATAAAAATCGGGGGTCACCATGCAAATTTTGGTACAAAAGAAACAAAGCACCCAAGATTTACCGATATTTGACATTCAAAATGGCCGCCATCCCAGTGTTAACGTTATGGAGAAATATAAAATTTTCGATTTCTCAAAAAACTAAGGTGGTTAAAGCTTTTCTTACTCAAAGAGCTTCAAAATGAACCCCTACAAGTGGTAGATCAGAAAAGAATTTAACAAGTTTGAGAGTCCAAATATCTGTCCCCGAGGCGCATTCTACAAACAAAAATCCCGAAAAAATGCCAAAAGTTGCATTTTCGATTCTCTTCAGCAACTCATTAAGCTCTTTATAACTGAATCGCTGTGTTCTGGTTTTATTACGAAATAAATAAATTAATTTAGACAATATATATATATATATATATATATATATATATATATATATATATATATATATATATATATATATATATATATATATTCGCATATTCGGGATTTATTGCGATAAAATATGATTCACAGAACAACATTTTATTTGTACTCTGCTGTAACTATTGATGTATTTTCAGGTATACTCTAGTTCAGTCTTTTGTGTCACTCTCAAAAAATATCAAAATAAATGATGTCCAATTTGTCAACGCACTCTAACCATATGTACTTGTTGACGTACGTAGACTAAATTCGTTTCCTGAACACAAAACTGCAAACTCTTCTCAATGCATTGTGTTGGTAAGGTCGACACTGCATTTCGAGTTATTTTGGTGAGAATAATATGGAACTGTATATATTTTCAAGCGCAAAAGCTAAATGAAAATATCATCACAAAAGCTATAGCGATAGTCATTTTAAGTGGGTCCACTGTAGTTACCTTTCGGGCTAACCCATGATGTGTACGTCGCGGTGATTGAGGAAGTACGCGCCTGGAAAGTAAACTAGACTTAAGCTTTTGCTCAAACTTTTCTTAAGGAAACTTTGAAATTCAAAATGGCCGCAATCCCTGGGTTAAATCGGAGGTAACCAGAGTTTGTTCGAACAATTGTGGAATTTGTAAGTCTGGGACAATTCCCATAATTGGTCAAAAAATCCCTAAGAAGAGTTTGTTGCATAAGTTTGAAATTTGATGTGCAGGTTGCTGGGGGTGACATGTCAGGTTTGTCAAATTGCAGTGATTTGTATTTTGGGTAAGTTTTTTCCTGTTTGTGGTCAAAAAATCTTCGCTGACTACCAACTTTGAGCCAAAGGGATTTTTTGAGTGACCAAAATATTAGAAACCTGTTTCAAGCCAAATGATATTCGAGAGTATGCAGCTCCAAGATTTCAATTCAATGAGGACAAATTAAATTTTTGAGTTTACAAAAACACATAAGCTGAAAACTTCTGAAGCTTAAAAATGACCCCCCCCCCCCGGCAAGCGAAAGACTTAAGCTTTTGATCAAACTTTCCTTGAGGAACCCCAGCAAAGTATTGTAATAGTTTGAGAGTCCGAATATCTGCCCCTGAGTCGCATTCTCCCTTCAATCAAATGACTCAATATGAAAGATACCAATATTTAACAGCTTGGAGTATGACAAATACTGAATACGATTGAGATATCATTTTTAATTCACCAACAATTTTTTCTTGTCTTTGTCAGTACAATATTATTATATGTTAAGTACGCCGATATGATAGAGATACCATTAACTTCAAATTTGCCCACAAGTATTGTAAGTCTTGGCTTTCTCGATATCACATCATAAAATCATAAGTAACTTCATTTGCTTGAAGGAGCAAGCAAGGTATCGCAAAATTAAAGCTGATATCTAGGCAAGATACCTAAAATGTTTTGCATTAAAAGATTGAGGGAATCTGGTTGACCTTGAGTGGCTAAAGCAACTGATATTAATCTCTTTACCAGGCTCCATAGACAACCTATGGCAACAAATATCACTTGGGAGAAAGCGGATTAGTTTTTTTGCGAAATATACTGCAAGGTTTTCAGCCGTTTTGGCTCACCAAGCGCTTGCAATTCATCCAGCTATTCAGAAATTTTTTGTCTTGGTGATAGGTTTGAGGTCAACATACCACTTGAATGCGAAAAACGAATCAATGGGGCGACTAATTAAAATGTCAACACCTTCAACGAGAATTGCTGTCACCTATTATGTACTGTCTGTTGACGTTCCGTGGCGATTGAATGCGGAACCCACGCTGTGAAGCGTTGAACTTTCATTTATCGCAACGACTGACAGAGGGCGCTCATAGCGAAACAAAGTCAGGAAACCCTTTTAAAATCTTTTGTTCAAAGCAACGGTGCAGAAAACGTATACGGCCACCAAGAGTGGAATATCACTCGAGAGTCACCAGGACTTCTCTCGCAGCATGTACGCGCCATAGCCTGAAAGATGTGTTGATTATCTACGCAACGAAGTTCGGTGAACCCGGCAAAACTTTTATCAGGTGATGTGCAGAAAGAATTTTTGTGAATGTATTTTTCATTCATTTCACTACAGGACCCCTGACTGTACGAGAAACTCAGTGCAAGACCTGCAAACCATGTCATATGATATACATAAGGGACATTTCAGTTGTTACATGGGGAGGGACAACGGAATTTGGGACGGGTGTTGTCTGGTGCTGGGGTCACATTGTTGCAAACTTAACTTTTTTGGAGGGGTCACGTTTTTACGTTTGTTAATTTTATGGATGCAAATCCTCAATAATAGTTACTTTTTAAAGCTATCACATGAGAATTACGGTACAGAAATTACGTCCCGCCAGTTTGCAATAATCTGTTCACTATGAATGACATACCCGTATAGCGGACAAGGTCAGTTCTGTCAGGTCATACACGCATTTAAACCTTTCAGATTTGAAGCAATGGACGGTCGTGTCTTACAAATTTGAAAGGAGAGGTCAAAGTCTAGGACGGGCCGGGTGTTTGGTGCAGGGTCACATTTTATAACGGACTACCCCGATTTCATCCTGCCCACCCGTCATGACAACTGAACGCTCCCTAACTTACAGTAAACTACGACAGTCACTGCGAAAGACGGATCACTGGTCCAATCATGCTTTATCAAAATACAGACTCACTTTCCCCGACATACTTGAAATAACTGTGACTCACAACAGAGGTATACCTTTTTCAAAATTACCTTATACATCGGAGCGATCAGAGCCATAGGGAGGAGTGACCGTCAAACGGAGTTTCAAGGGGACAATATTTTTAACCCGTTTCTGATTTCTGTTTCATTCCGTTTCCTTTGACATTGCTCACGGATCAGAGTCCAACTCCAAGTTCTAAACCGAACGAAATACTTTGGAAGTCTCGAAGACGGTCAAAATAGTGAAGGCTGCCCTGTTTCCAAAGTAAGTATCTGTTATTACGTAATGAGAAAAAACAAACAAACAAAGTGAAACCATGAGATTCACTTTAGTACTTCGTTGCAGGTCTTCTCCGGGTTTTTGTCGACCAGAACCGCGGGCACTCTCTCCGAGGGTCAGGCTGAAAAGCAACTATTTAGCGATATTGATACCGCCTTTAGGCACGTTTGAAAGGTCTTTTAGGACCGTCCTTGATGTCACACATGCTCGCCAGACATGCAATAAGGGGAGAACCATTTGATTTCTGGGGGGATACGGAGGATTTTGAGAAAACAAATGTCACCAGGTGAAATAGAAGGAAAAAAAGTTGATCCTGTAATGGCTTGAGAAAAAAAATTGTCATAACAGACAGAAGTGAAAAAAATGTCACAATGCACCTGAAATGAGCAAAATTTGGAAACCTTATTTTCATGTAGTCTTGGCGGCGCTAGGCGGCGCAAATGTTTTTACCACAAGCAATTCTTATGTTTTTTCCCAGCACTTATGATATAAGCATGCACTACATAGGTCTACACCTCAGTGCACTCAATGTTTTCCTTCCCTTTTCTGACCTAATAAATTATATTTCAGGATTTCTGTTGCAATTTCTCAATGACATAGGCAGTATCTGAAGGGGACTATATGATTTCAGTAAATTGTGAAAATTTAAAACATAAGTCAGGAGTCAATAAACTAGTGTTAAAACCAATATATTATTCTCTCAATATAAATATGTTACAGAAATGTACAAGTTGACAATGAAAAATTGAGGAACAACAAATATAATGAAATACAATGTGTGAGCCTTGTTTCTCTGACCACAAAAGATAACATCTTCCCTGAGAACTTAAAAGGAATTGACTGTTTTAAAGAAAAAGCGGGTATAGTACTGATCAGAGTTAATTTTGCCAGAAAAGTGTTCTATAATTTAATGGTGTAAAGTTGAAAATTCAAAAGCAACTAAAAGTTAAAAAAAAATGATAATCCAATGAGATGACTGCTTTTTCCTCTATCGTCTCGGTTGGTAGACATCTTTCATTCAAACCGCTAGTTCTTACTACTTGCACATAATAAGTTAATTATAGGTACAGCTGTGAACAGTGACGTGGTATAGTTATGAACAACGCATTACAAACTTGATGACCAATTAAAAAAAAAAATTGCACTGCTACTCCATTTGGGAAAAAAGATGCAGGTCTGACAGTAGAAAAAAATTGCTGCCTGATTGGAAAAAAAATTGCTCCCATACCCACTTCCTCCATACGCCTCCCCAGAAATATAATGGTTCTCCCCTAATGATTTCGTCGTCCTCTCGCCAGACACATGTGATTTAACGTATTACACGATAATTGTAATTGGAGAATCTTTCGTATTCTTTCAAGAAAGACAGCCATTTCTCAACACTGACGGATTCGGGTGTACAATTCGCCCCGAAGTTTATTTCGTGTTTTAGAGGGGCCAAAAAGTTTGTAACAAGTTACGCGCTGTTAGCTTGATCAGTGTGCAGCTCTAAACAAGTAGACATCGCGCCATCCCTCTCCACATGCGTAAATTCTTGGGCGAAGTAAACTGTGACGTAATAGCCCAAGAATTACTTTTCCGGAGAATGTCAAAAGGTTTAAACAATAAGCAGAACCTTACTAAGACACAGTGGCATGACAGTTGTTGCGTGTTCCTGTAGTCACAGGCTAATAGAATGAACTCTATTTGAATCTGTGGCCTTCGTGTCGCCGCAATGATCCATCACGTGGCACCACTCTCACTCTGTTCGGACTATTACAATAATCTTGATCACTTCCTTTACAGTCATTGAATAGAATCGTTAAATTATACAGCGTTTCGTTTGAAATTTGAGCAGTCTAAGCTTCCATCTGCTTGCATCTATGTTTATTACCATTTGTGTCACTTTGTGTCCAGGACACTCATTTTATTTCGGGGGGAGGGGGGGGGGGCGTGAGTTACCCATAGCAGATTTTCTTCGGCCCATGCGTTACAATGTTTAACCATAAGTCTGAAGGAATTTTGTTTTTTCCTCTCTCCACCGCAGTGCAATTTTTTTCAAGCAGCAGTGATGAGCGACTTCATCATTTGTAAATACAATTTGTATAAACCCTACAAGTATGCGCAACAAAATGTAATTGTATTTGAAACCCAATATTCGAACAAACTGAAAGCGCAAAAAATTCATTGATTAGTTTCTTCCTACTAGGCGTCAGTTGATTTTTTTACGCACATCTTCGTGGTTAAAAGCAATTCGGCTTACTTGATATTGCAAGTGTTAGGAGCTTCTGTCATGCAGAACTGCCACTAACAACAATCCATCTAAGAACTTTGGTAGTTTGCTTCTAGATTCTTTTCAACAGGGAGATACAGAATTATGCAGATGAAGTTATCATTTTCAGGACGATATGATGTAACCGTCTCAGCTCTTTTTCCTCCCCATCGCAGCAGAAGCCACTGTGACTTGTGTTTTTTTTGTGGCTCAAATACTGTAAAGCAAACTGCATCATAATGTAGGATGTGTGCACTTGAAATGAAATGGACGGGATTGATATACCTTGATAGCCCTTCCAGATGCTGAGAGTTGTTTGCAATTAAAAAATCTAAAATCAAATTAAAGATGGAAGGGAAAGAACATATATACATAAAACAAAATGGCGGCTCTCATATTTTCAATATTTGTTAGCAAGTCCAATGCTTTTTGCCAGCATGTATGAAACAAAATGTCTGGTTGAAATTCATTCACACATTGTTTTCCTTGCAATGACAGACCCCGGAGAACATATTTCTAGATTAGTTTTTATTAACTATTGACATAGTCAGTATCTGAATAAAAGCAGGGTAGTTGACTTGCTCAGGAAATAGCGAAAGTTTAAAAAACCACGTGACAGGATTAAGTAAATGATAGGTGGATGAATACGTATATTATGAACCACTCGATAAAAATTGATTAAACACAATTGCATTGCTTCTGCACACGAAACAAATAATTTGATGACGGACTGACTGTGGCAAAATGCTGTCACTGTGACAGACAAATAAATTGCTTTCGTACCCATTTCCTCCACTTTAGGATGTAAAATGGTTCTCGCCTTAACTTGCCGAAAACTTCCCTTTCATTTGTTCATATAAATGTCAGTTCGAATTTTTTATTCTTCCAAATACAGCAACTTTCAGTCACATCAACTTCAGATACGATGATGAATAGTTTTTTATCAGAAATATTGCAGTCACAACCTCGTGATAAAATGCCAGTGGCGCAATCCATCTCAGTCTGTAATGGTGAGGGTGGAATGTTGCCTATCTATTTTAATGGGTCTTCAATATTCCTGTGATAATTCTAGATCCTGTTATGTAAACACTAGTTATCTAAACGGGTCACAAACATTTGGATTTCGGATGCAAAGTGAAAGGCATTTGTTTAAGGTCGTATTATGTTTGCTGATCACGAACTCAGCATTTTAAAGTTAGGGTTAAACCATTTAAAGTCAGTGGGGGAGCTTGGGAACTTTCAAAAAGACTTTTTGCCGGTCAAATACGAAAAAGATATTGACATTGCAGTAAAGACTTTAAACATGTTGTAGGCAAGAGGGGTAAGGATAATTGCTGTGGTGCACATACATGTAATCCTCTACGATTGGCAGAGTATGGCTTCGACGGGTGGCCTCTAGCGCCGCCCACGGCCTTTGTACACAATCCATCTTTCATCCTTTACGACCTATAAACTGTCAGGAATCACTGCAAACGGATGTATGTCCAGACAGGGTTAACGACAACATGGCAAACAATGCGTACGCGTGTCTATTTGTATCTTCAGATTGGAAGAAATCCAGGACTGTAAAAACTTAACCTGTTGAACAAATGTATTGGTTTGTCATTTGAAAGTCAGGATACGTCACATTGCTAAGCTCAACTATTCGAAGACAATAAGAAATAGCTAAATCAAGAAAAAATACAAAAAGTCAATCGAAGGACGACACTTTTCTGAGTTTTTTAAACGTTATTGCGTATTTAGTTATTGCGTATTGATGTTCTAGTGTTAAGTATTTTAAGTGTACTATGATTGCGTGCATGTTTGATCTGATTTGATTTCTTTTCATTAAAAGCAATTATTGTGCCTTCACTTGCACTATAGGAAAAATTGCGAGACTAGAGCGAGAAAGTGACGCTTTCTCGCATTCGGTGAGAAGCTCTTATTATTCTCACCGCTCTCAGTAAGAATTTTTTAATTCTCACTGGTTAGCAGTGAGAAATGCACTGCTTGGTGAGAATCAAGTATGATAACAGATTATCACCGGTGAGACTGGACATTCTCACCAAGAACAGTGAGAATGGTGATTTTCACGGTGAGAATCAGTGAGAATGCATCATACTCATCATTCATAGGTGAGATTCAACCAGACTCACCGTGGCATTGGTGAGAATCAGCCAGACTTGTTGTTCACTGGTGAGAATCAATCTGGTTAATTCTTACCAGTGAACAATGAGTCTAGCTGATTCTCACCAATGAACGGGATTGTTACCTTGTTACTCTTCAATGTTAAACATAATCAATAATTTTGGAACATAGTTTTAACAAATAATACTGAACTTAAATTGTAAGTTAATTAATTTGCTTCAAGTTAATATTTGGCTGTCATAAATCTATGTCGACAAAATTACAAAATTGCTATCTCCTCCGCGGAAAAGGGGTTGATCTTCTCATTATTCACAGTGAGAAATCAGAAAATTATGATTATCAGAACTATGTTGCCAGAATTTTGAAATATGGACCGAGTTGGTTTGTGTACAGAAGAAATTTGCTTCAGTTCAGTGAGTGATCTCCGTGTGTACAGATCATGGAGAATTGTGGGTTTGCTTACTGTGCATTGTATGCACAGTCTACGGTTACATAGACTGTAAGCGGTGTACAAATGCTTAACAACATGTTATGTAAGTCACGGCTACAATTGGCAAGACGCATATCTTGTAAGATGACCTCGAAATCAATACAACGTACATGTAATTTGCTTCAAGTATACAATCTGATTAAAATCCGATGCAGTGATTGGTCGGCGATCTTTTACGCTTTCGTATTACGGTATCTTTTTCTGCGGTCCTCCCCTCACTCGGTGGACCACAGAAAAAAAAACGTTAGCTTAAAAGACCGCCCCATCACTACATCTAATTTTATAATAAAGTTACACCGGGGCGCACAATACTCTGCGTACAATATACGTACAATAAAGAAAGTTTGAACCAATGAGAGTTCCAGCAGCTCAAAGAACATAAAGAACCGATATGCTTAGGGTACCTCGCAAGCCATTCTGCAAAACAGGTTTAATTTAAAAAACACTTATATTAATTTTGACAAAATGTTACGGGTAAGTGAATCATGAATGGTAGCACGGGCACACCTTTATGGAGTGACCGTGATAGTAGCCATCAAGCAAATTTCAAAGACATCGTTCAACACCTTTCGTTTACGGTAAACTGTCAATCCTATAGTTCTCGCATGGGTGCCTGTTGAATTCCATTGACTGTTGATGGGATTTAAGTCCTTTGCTCTGCTTTAAAATTTATGCACAGTTAGCAAATTTGCTCGGAGATAAAGCTGGCGACAAACCTGCCCCTTAAAAATTAAAAAAAAAACACATTGCAAGTTTCATCACATTATAAACATATACATTGCATAATCATTGCTGAACAAAGCAAGTGAAACAGCTATTGGATAAGCTGTCTCCGTTAAAGCAGATTTTCAACTCGAAAGCGAAGACCTACCACTAAAAAACAAACAAACTATAAACAACAACAACAAAAATCCACAAATATCAACCTATCTAGGGCAAATATGTGTAAGCGACAAACTATGAAGCGGTTTATTAGTCCCCACGGACACCGTCCGGGGGGACTTATAGGTTTGGTCATGTCCGTGCGTGCGTGCGTGCGTCCGTGTGTGCGTCCGTCCGTGCGTCCGTCCGTTCACGCAGATATCTCAGAGATGCCTGGAGCGATTTCATTCAAACTTGGTACAAGGATTACTTCATATGTCATACAGATGCACGTCGATTTGTTTTCGTGATACGATCCAATATGGCTGCCAGGCGGCCATTTTATTACGATTTTTTCATGTACAGAGCAACAACTCAGGCATGTTTCAACTGATTTTATTCAAAGTTGATACAAGGACATTGACCAATGTCATAGATATGCACTTCATTTTTTGGTGATACAATCCAATATGGCCGCCGTGCGGCCATTTTGTTACGATTTTTCATGTACAGAGCCATAACTCAGGCGTATCTCAATCGATTTTATTCAAAGTTGGTACAAGGACATTGACCTATGTCATACATATGCACGTCAATTTGTTTTGCGATACGATCCAATATGGCCGCCAGGCGGCCATTTTATTATGATATTTTCATGTACAGAGCCATTACTCAGGCATGTTTCAACAGATTTTATTCAAAGTTGGTACAAGGACATTGACCAATGTCATAGCTATGCACATTAATTTGTTTTGTGATACGATCCAATATGGCCGCTGTGCGGCCATTTTATTACGATTTTTTCATGTACAGAGCCATAACTCAGGCATATCTCAACCGATTTTATTCAAACTTGGTACAAGGACATTGACCTATGTCATACACATGCACATTGATTTGTTTTGTAATACGATCCAATATGGCCGCCGTGTGGCCATTTTATTACGTTTTTTCATATCCAGAACCATAACTCAGACATGTATCAAGCGATTTTATTCAAAGTTGGTAAAAGGAGATTGACCAATGTCATACATATGCACGTTAATTTGCTTTGTGATACGATTGGTCATACATTTGCACGTTAATTTGTTTTGTGATACAATTCAATATAGCTGCTGTGCGGCCATTTTGTTATGATTTTTTCATGTCCTGAACTCAGACATGTATCAAGCGAATTTATTCAAAAGTATTTTATCACAGTATTTTTATCACAGACCTAATGAAGAGGAGTCTATCCTCTCTGAGGACCTGTAATCAAAGTACCCATTAACAAGTGGGGACTGTGTCATCAACGATGATTTATTCGGAATATTGTCTTCCTGTGAAACTTACAAATCAAATTTGACTATTAAATTAGGCATGGCAGAAACATTTCTTGGCAATAATTGATGATAGAAGTAGAGGAATAGAGACAAGCCCCGTTTAATGCCATGTGTGCTTTGTAGAGTAGCAAAACACTACAATACAGAACGGGCAAACTGCAAGGTTGTAATGAATAATGTACATACGTTTATCTATTTTCTTTGGCTGGACTTACAACTAGCAGCTCTCTATCAGCATGCACACATGACATGTTTCCTTCAATTTTCCTAAGTATTCAAATGAAAGAACATTTCCTATGAAAAAAGCAGGTATAATCGTATCAAGAATACGGTCCTTCGATGAGCAGCGTTATATACGGAGGGGATGAGACGTGTATTTCAAAATACCTGTACAAGTTACAATTTCTGATTTATTTTATCCCCGACAGATTCGTAAGACTATTAAAGAGCCAATCTTCACTTCAACTCATGTGGCCCATCGGAAGAAGCTTCTCATCTCAAAATTTGTTCCTCTGTCTGGTTATCTGCCAAGTTGTGGTCTGCATGTTATTTGTAATCTACCGCAACACACAGTCCTTGGAGCATCGATTAGCAATTCTTACCTCGAGATGGGCAGCGCGCGAAGACGGTTTTGATTTCCCAGAGGGTCCCTGGAATGTGACTGACAGCGATGTAGTTCGATGCAGCGATTTGATAAATGGCCGGTTCCCGTCAGAAGCCGCCATCAACAGAACAATTGATGCCATACGAGAGACCGTGATCAAGGACTATGAATTCATCGAGCTGACCAGAGACTGTACTAAATTCGCCTGGGAACGAGGTTATTACAACAAGCCAATTACAAAGGAAGAGCTAGATTTTCCATTGGCGTACACAATTCTCATGTACAGGTCGGTACACCAGGTAGAGCAACTACTACGCACCATCTACAGACCTCAAAACATTTACTGCATCCACATAGATTCGAAATCTCCACCTTTAGTCCACATCGGTATGGAGAGGATAAGCCGTTGCTTTGACAACGTTTTCATCGCATCAAATCTTGAAAATGTATATTGGGGCACAATAAACATCGTCAAGGCCGAGAGGCACTGTCAGAAAGATCTTCTGAACAGAACAGACGTGAGCAATTGGAAATACCTCATCAACTTGACCGGACAAGAGTTTCCATTGAAAACAAACTTAGAAATCGTACAAATATTGAAAGAGTTCAAAGGTCAAAACGATATACGTACTCTCGCCCAACCTGTAGAAGAGTGGACATATTACAGACACGTACTCGAAGGTGACACAATTCGCCAGACAACGCTTTTAAAAACGGAACCACCTCCCGACAAAGTGCCTGTACACAAAGGGCCCTTCTTCAGCGCCCTCGCGAGGCAATTTGTTGAATTCCTCCAGAGTGATATCGCCGACAAGTGGCTTGAATGGTTCAACGACACAAAGAACGCCGACGAGTCATTCACTCAAACTCTGGCTTCCTACCCTAACGCACCTGGAGGGCCCGGCCCGATTGGCAGCAAGGCGATAATCTCGCGGGATATCGTTTGGTCCAGCGAAAGGCTGAGGGAGCGTCGGCCCTGCTATGGGAAATTTGTCCGCCGAGTGTGCGTACACTCGTGGAGAGACCTCGTGCGCGTGTCGAAGAGTATACGATTATTTGCGAACAAATTTCACGTGGAGTACGATGGTTTGGTGCTACAGTGTCTTGAAGAGGCGATACACAATAAGACACACAATCCCCCAATGTTAACATTCCACTTTATCGACGATTTCTCAAGTTCAGAATAGGGCCATGATGATTTGTACCCGATGGATTTGTTTTCGTGACAAATTTTAAACTTGTATCTTGAGTTGAATTGGCATTTTCATCTAAGACAATTGATAGATGCAAACATAAAAACCCCACCTGTTTGAGAGAGAGAGAGAGAGAGAGAGAGAGAGAGAGAGAGAGAGAGAGAGAGAGAGAGAGAGAGAGAGAGGTGATGATGGTGGTGGTCGCGGCGGCGGCGATGATGATGATGATGATGGATCAATGAATTGGGATTAGGTCAAGGGGAACGGTAATCGAAAACGCGCAAAGTAAAATACACCTTAGTTTCACTTGTATCATCAATATGTGAACGCTGTGAATGACTGGAGAGTACGCACGTGTTTTGTAAAAGACAAGACATCTATCGAGCAATTGTGTGTAGGTTTCAAGATACACTTTATGTATACATGTTACGCTTGTTCGACTTATTTTAGAATACTAGTACAGTCCGATCATTTTCAATTCACTATCAAAGCATCAGGTCGAAGAATTGAATCTGTTCAAAAACGTTTTCTGTGGTTTTAGCATGTCAAAGCAGGTTTGCGCAAAGATAGTGCATGGTGTTATTGCAATTAGGAAACACTGTGTCCATTTAATAATATTTCTTTGTTATACCTGCAACTAGATTATTTTTCACTTCAGGAATGTCTTTTATCATATTTTACTTGTACAGATTGTTTCATATTTTACATGTAAGTCTCAGTGCTCCCTTTTGTGTGCAAGAGATTTAGTTTACGTGCCATGATGTTACCAAGAGACGATTCATTTGGAGATATTTCCGGTTTCTGTAATATGCATAGCAGTACTAGCATTCTTCCCATATTTTATCCTTGTCGATGTCATGTATATTTTCTGCGCTCTGTCTTGTGGCTTTTTGGTCTTTTTTTCTATAGATTTGTTGGGTTTTTTTGCCATTTTTTTACTAATCAACTTTTCCGTAAGTGCCAGCCGTCAGGCGCCGTTGACAAGAATAAAATAAAATAAGTGATTTCTCCTTGCTATTATTCATGCATATGGTTTATGGTAGAGGCACTCATGTTAATTTTGTTGTAATTAAATTAAATCTTCCTTAATTCTCAATCTTTTCGAAGACTAATAAGCAGAACAGATATATTCCAGGTTCAATCCGCGACGTGACGCGGCCATTCAACTCACTCGAAACACCATTTGTGAGAATACTTTACAAAATAATACCAATAAAAACTACGAACACATGGTTATTTTAATGAAAAATGTCATTTTAATTCCGTAAAAAACGACAAATTCAAGTCCACCAACAGTGAATTAGTCGAACTTGAAATATGATACATTATCCCTGAGAGCAAAAGTTGCACAATCTAAGAGGATATCAACATGTCAGGGAACAAAGTTGAAAATTAAGAACACAACTCGTCTTATGATATATTCTAATGAGTGATATGGTATAATTGAATTTTTAGATATAAAGGCATAATTTTTTAGCAAAGTTAAAAAGACGCATTACCCTGTGTCCTCATAAGGTGACCTTGAATATCAATAATGTTATGAGCAAGTTAACAGAAAGTCTTCGAATACGAAGGCTATCAATGAGGTATACGTTGGTTCAATGTTTATGGGTAAAATTCACTGCATAAATATGGTTTGAAGCCAACGGATCTCTGTTCTACAGACCGGGCACTCGGAGCACTGACTTGCGCACTGCCGACAGCAGACCATGTGACCACACGGACAGAAAGCTGTGTTCATTCTCGCGTCCATGCAAATTTTACAGGTCAGTGATTCTTCAATGTCCTGGAGCTTTCTGCGGAGTACAAAGCTCGTAGATTTCTTATTTTGCCGATCGGTCGGCGGTGTGTAGTTCACGAAGTCGACATCGCAATCCAGCAAGTCTCCTGTCGAGGTCCACTTTCGGACAGCGACCTCATGCGACGAATAGTTTAGTTCACCTTCGTTTTCAAAAGTTTGAAGGAGATTGCCAGCGGACATGCTTCTCCCCCTGTACTGAAGATCGCCGTTTCCGTTGATTTCGGAAATACTTGTTTCGCTTTGCCTGAGACGCATTTGACGAAGTTGTCGCCTAGTAGGTTCGTGGAATCCTGCCCTGAAGCTGTCCGATGAACGCCTTTGTCTGTGAAATATGAAATGAAGATAACTTGTGATATAGCTCAAGGTGTTTATCATAATCATCATCAGAATCATCATAATTATCATAATCATTATCATCATACGTATCATCATCATTACCATCATCATCGTCTTCGTCGTTGTCGCTGTCAACGTTGTTGTTGTTGTTGTGTTGTATGCCTTTAAATTAAAGACAAGCAAAAATATTTTAAACATTGTAGATGATCTTTACCTCAAATTACCAGTGCCTCTCGATTGTGACTCCGAAGTACTGTCGGCAGTATCAATGCCCAGTTCACGTTTGATCTTGTCGATGACCTCATTTTGAGTACGGATGACGTCATACCTGAAATGTTTGGCCCCGGTCAGCGATGAAGATCGTGGGCGAAACAGCGACGCGACGCTTTCCAAGAAATTCCCGTGATATCCTGCGTGGGATCAAGAAAAAAAAGCGTGCAATCTAAATACGAATACAGAACAGAGGTCACTGCGCATGCTGATACCAAGCCTCTGTGAACGATGGGAAGCATGAAAGGTAAGGACTGAAAAGTCGTAAAGTTGCAGTTTTGGCACTATCACTAATTATCTGACCAATGTTTTCTGGATGTGAGTTGACATAAATGTCATAGCTAGCTAGCCCGACCATGATCACTGATGGATACGGCAATTTTACAGGTACTCGGAGGACCTTCGCAAAGTTATATATCTCACAAGTCAAAGCGATTCTCAAACGTTTGAATGACAGCAAATTTTCTTCCCTGCCTGTTGAAAGCGAGGTCGTATAGTTATGCTTATTTATATGCACGTGTCTGAAAAAAGGGAAGGAAAGACTGGTACCAAAACACTTCAGACAAACAATGGTATATGATGTTAATGCAAAACTGTGCCTCCAGGGATTGAGCTACAGTAAAATAATTTGGTATAACGCTTTTCTACTTTAGTGCGTTATTGAGAATTGAGGGGCCTTGTCTGCTGAATTTATAAATATGGAAAGTATACAAAGTATTGACGCTTCACAGTCAGACAAGTTTAGAACCTACTCACGGTCTATAGTTTGAGTCCTTGAACCCAGAATTCGTAGAAATGCACGGCTAAGTTCAAGTAGGCTGTCGTCGAAAATCTGACGATCTATCAATCAATCAATCAATCAATCAATCATATCCTGTGAAGTTTCATCACCGTGAACGTACCGGATTGTTTAATCCACTTGTCAACCGTTGTGCGTCTATGGAAGACTCGCATCTCAGTCAGGGACCGGTGGACGGCCATGGCGGCGGTTTTGCTCTGCATTTGGAAGCATTTCTTCCGTGTGGTCTTCTGCCCCGCTGACGTAGCCGTTTCCGTGGCAACCACCACGGCGAAGTGTTTCCCCTGGCACTTGGTCTGTTTTATGTCGTCGAAGTCGTAACTGCAATCGATAAGGAGATATGGTAGGCTTAAAATAGGAGCTCAGGATGTAGTAGAAATAGATAAACAGGGCAGTTTAGAGACAGACCCGTCACCCCAATTCCGATGACACATCTCTAAATCAATATCTACTATGGATTGCAGTGATCACGTTGTAGGCTGAAATAATTGTCGGTAGCAGCACTAGATAATCCATAATCTATATCAAAGACAAATTCCATTCCCTTACGAATTTCCAACATCGCATTTATAACTAACTGCAAATCTGTTGAGTGAACCATCAGGAAAAAAGTAACACGAATTTTCATTTCCAACTTCTTCAATTAAAACAACCAAGCGGAAATTAACCAATAACGACACTCCATTTTGGGTTTTTATCAAGCGACATCGGCGCTGCTTGCGATCACAAAGCGCTAGGGCCTTTACATAAAGACACAGGATTTCACATGTTGTATCCTCTAAACACCTTAAATACTTTCCAATACTCCTGTGAGAGTGTATAGCAGGAAGCAACTAGGGCAGGAACATTGCCCCGGTACAATAATTGTAAACCAAGTTTTACAATCTCTCTGGCGCTTTCCCTTGTATTAATTTGACAGCCAATCAAATGATGAAAATCTCAAGAGGGTACTCCTCTTGAAAACTGACAAATAAGACGGCAACGTGAAAACCTTAAACTTCTGGTAGGTAAAGCCTGGCCGTACTGCCTAATGTCTAAGCTAGCGGCCTTGACATTTACGGTAAAATCTATTTACACTCAATAAAACGCACTCGTATTCGGTCCTTATCTTACACTGAAGGTTGTCACGTGCAGTCATGGGTACTAGAATGCATATCACACACCTGTGTATGACGATTTTTCGATTTCTGTCGAAGATTTTCACCGTGTTCTCTTTTATGCCTATCTCCACTGGTTCCCTGTCGGTGTCACATGACCAAGCCGCGTGAGTTTCCATGCCGTATTTCTCCAGTTGATTCATCTCCAGCAGAAAGTTTAACGTCGCCGTGTCTGCATCCATACCTAAGGGTCAAAGTTGATGGTGTTATAGAGGCGTGTTTTCTAAGGGCACCTTCATTGGCCGGATCTTGTGTAGAGCATTTTCAAAACACACATCCAAAATTCTTTTTTTAACTTTCATTACATGCATACTTTTTTTCCAAAATTCCCACCCTGTTTTCCACCCGACTTTTTTTAATGTGAATCGAAACAGCAACTAGCTGTTAATAATTTTTCTGCAGCATTTTATTTCACCACTTTGACCACCCACTATAGATCTAACGCCCCGCCCCTAAATTCCATGTTTTTTTGCATTCTATTTGCTAGCAATGCAAACATCCTGTGGGATATCGATACACGATAATTCACTGGTCTGGACAACTGCATGGAAAGGCAGGTTTGGTGGTCAGGACAATACACCTCATGCCATTTTATCTGACCATCCCTGACAAATGCTATTAACCTTGACAGAACTGAAATTCACAAATGTATGATCGGATTATGCTTCCGAGATGATTTTTTTCTGGGAAGGAATTTTAAACTTTGCACTGGACAAAATTTCAAGGTGTTCTCCACATTGCTGTAATATATATCTTGCGTATTTTTCTTATCACTTCAAATATCGGGCAAGTGAAAAGTAAAGATTGTCATCGTGATATTGTTCGAGCGAGATTGAGTTAAATTGGTAACGTCTTTGAGCATATTTAAAACATCGTAAGAAAGCCGACTGTATCAAAACCTGTGGGTAGATAGTTTTGGTAGAAATGCTGTCAACGATGTCAACAATGTCTTGCTACTTTGCCATCTCCCCTCTTTGACCAATGTATGTAACATGTACTATAAATATGACTGTATCTACAATCGTAAGAAAAACTCGATTCAAGCGTCAGAGATATTGTCAATGTTTAAGCGCGCAAGGGAAACCTTTTGATTATGATTACTGGACTGCGGAAAAAAACCCGATGAACGTCACCAACAAACCCGATATAATCTTGAAATCATTATGAAACCACCTGTTGATTAAGAGTCAATGCCAATGTGATTTTCATTCAGTTACCCCGGGACATTTACTACCTACCAGTTTTGGGTTATGGTAATTGATAAGGTTTAACACGGTGAGTATCTGGTGTCGTCCGGGGAAAGTGTCATGCTACCCGTCACCAACATATTGCAGTGGCGCTATGGCGTGGGTTGCATCGCCGTTGCATCATGTCCGCAAGAAACAGCAAATTTTACGTTAAATTTTCTCCAGTTTGTGCCGAAACTTTGCTAGCAAGTGTTTGAAGACTCCTGGACTGATGTAGGGAAGTTTCTTAGCCGTTCTTCCTCGTATATCCATTGAAATTGGACGTTTTCACTTTGCTATTCCTCTGAGCACGTTCTGACTGGTTTGCAGAAAATCTTATTCAACTGTCCATTGTACCGCTGCTAATTACCATACCTTGCACATTTTTGAACCATGCCGAAATGCAACGACTGTGGTGGAACAAAGAATGTAAGCATCAACCAAGATGACGTTCCTTTGTGCAGAAAATGCAAAGGCAAACAAAAGGTGGCAATATCACCAGGTGCACCACGTGAAGATTTGAATAACGACACGCCTGATTCTACATCGCAGCAACTTCAAATGATCAAAACGCAACTTGGTTGCCTACCAAATCTGCTGGAGACCGTCCGCGAAATTAAAGAGTCTCAGAAGACAATAACAACATCACTAGAGTATCTCAACGCAACTTTTGAAGAAACCGGGATCGAATGAATGAGATTGAAGAAGAAAACAGAGAGCTGAAAAAGATAAATGAAGATCTGATGAAAAGAATGAGTAAGATGGAAAAGGAAATGGATGAACACAATCAATATAGCAGATTGGTGAACTTAGAAATACAAGGAATACCTCAGATGCCAAATGAAAATACTAATCACATCGCCCTGAAAGTCCTAAAGGTAATTGACACTGATATAAGCGAGAAGGATATCGAAATCTCACATAGGATTGGGGATCTGGAAAGAGAAGATAGACCCATTATTATCAAATTTAACAGCAGGAAGGCACGTGATAAAATATACAATAATCGAAAGAAGATAAGAAATATGATGACTGACAACTTAGGATACACAGGAAGGAAGCATATATATATCAACGAAAATCTCACTAGCAAGCGACGGAGTCTGATGGGCTAAGTAAATGTGAGACGTAAAACTGTCAAGTACAAATTTTTATGGACTTATAACGGGCGAATCTATGTACGTAAACAACATGGATCACCATCGATTTTCATTAATACAGAAGAGGACTTACAAAAAATCGTCTGATCCTGTTAACTATTTGATGTTTTACCTCCTTGTAATGAGTTTATGAAACTTCTATGAGATATTGTCATCAAGACGAAACACTTGAAAACTGCAAATCTTATTCCTCCCAGGAATTCAGTGATTTGATCGCTACCAAACATGATTCGGTTTTTTCAATATCCCACAGTAATGCCCGCTCTCTCAGTAAAAACTTTGAAGAGGTACAGCTTTTTTATGAAATTTTGGTTGAGAGTAAATTTAAAATTATAACCATGTCAGAAGTATGGCAAGTCGACCACAATGACCTCTTTCAGTTAAAAGATTATACACTTGTTACCAAGTGTCGTACAAAACATAGGGGCGGCGGAGTTGGTGCTTATATACACTCGTCCCTGAGTTACACTGTTATTGATTTTGAAAACTTCCACTTATGTCATTCCGAGTCATTATGGTTGGAAGTCGACTTAGGAAGGAATAAAATGCTTACAATTGGCATAATTTACAGACAGCCGCAAACAAATGTTACTGAGTTTACTGAAAGTCTAGAATCACTCCTTGAAAACATTTGTCGCAAAAATACCGATTGTATCCTGATTGGTGACTTTAACATTAACGCTTTCAACGAACACAATAATGAAAGCAGTAATCTTAAAAATTGTCTTTATTGTTACAATTTCAAACAACTTATCACTGTTCCTACACGTGTAACAGACACTTCTAGTACACTTCTGGATCATTTGTATACCAATGTACACTCATGTTTAGTTACTTCTGGGTCCATAGAGGTAGATATCTCGGACCATTTGGCCATTTTTGGAATCTTTGAACAGCTTGAAAATCATTTCAAGTCGACAGATCAAATCACATTCAGAGATTACTCAAGGCTGAATGTTCAGAAGTTTCAACACGAACTTCGTGTAACCAACTGGTCTGGAGTTTACAATAGTAATGAAGTAAATGCTGCATATGAGTATTTCTCCAAAACATTTCTAAGTGTATGTAATAAACATGCTCCCCTCATTACTAAAACCAATAATCTTAGGACAAGGGTACCAAAACCTTGGATAACCAACGGAATTAAAAAATCAATTAGACGAAAGCATAGATTATTTTCTAAAGTCATTAAAAGTAATTACAATCCTGAGGTTTTTGCAAAATATCGAAGACACCGTAATATTCTCACAAATATACTTAAAAAGGCAAAGCAAAGGTTTTACTTTGATCAATTTTCACATCACTGTGAAAATATGAATAAAACATGGGAGATTGTTAATGATATATTAGGCAGGGGCAAAAAGAAAATGGGCTTACCAAAGTATTTGGAGGTTACATCACCTAATAGCGGGCTTTTGACGAAAGTTTCTGATCAACATGCCATAATTAACGAATTTAACAACTTTTTTGTCTCAGTGGGAGAAAACCTTGCAAGTGAAATTAATGACATTAGTAATAATAGTGCACACTTAGAGAATGCACAAAAGAATTCTTTTTTTCTCCATGGTGTAACTAACGAAGACGTTATTGATACGTTAAATGGGCTAGATGAAAAGAAGGCTGTTGGCTTCGATAACATCAGCCCGAAATTAATAGTTTGGGCTAAAGAGTATATCTCAAGGCCACTATGTTATATAATTAATTTATCTTTTTCCTTGGGAGTTTTTCCAAATCAACTAAAAATTGCAAAAGTCACCCCTATCTATAAAAAAGGGGCGCCCACAGACCCTGGAAATTATCGCCCAATTTCTGTATTACCACAGTTCAGCAAAGTATTTGAGAAAATAATAAATAAGCAGATCACCTCTTACTTAAATAGCTTTTCTTTGTTGTATCACCATCAATATGGGTTCAGAGAAAAATTTAGCACAAAACTTGCAATTGTAGATTTGGTTCAGAAGTTAAGTGATGAAATTGACAGAGGAAGAACAGTTATTGGGATATTTTTAGACTTGAAAAAAGCTTTTGATACCGTTAATCATAGTATCTTAATCGACAAATTATATGCATATGGAATACGTGGGGTTGCCTTGGATCTTTTTAAAAACTACCTCTCCGATAGGAAACAACTTGTATGTGTAAATGGGGTTCAGTCTCAAGAACTTCCAATTACCTGTGGAGTCCCACAGGGGTCTGTACTGGGACCCACTCTTTTTCTCATTTATGTCAATGACCTGGCAAACTGTACAGATTTCTTTGATAGTCGCCTATTTGCTGATGATACTAGTTTATTTCATTCTTTTGACTCAAGTGAAGTCATAAATTTACATTATGTTAATGAAAAGTTACAGCATGTAGTTGACTGGTGTAATAATAACAAATTAACAATAAATACAAAAAAGACTGAGTATGTAATATTCCGGGGTAAAAATAGATTAGTACAATGCCAAGGCATAATCAGTATTAAAGGGGAACAGATTTATGAAGTTCAAAGCACTCAATACATTGGGGTTGACCTAGATAATAAACTTACCTGGAAAGAACATACAAATAAAGTTAACAAAATAATAAGTTCTAAGGCAGGTATATTATATAAAATTAAGCACATTGTCCCCCAACCAACATTGTTACTACTTTATAATTGTTTCATTTTACCACATATCTCTTATTCGTTAGAAGTATGGGGGAATACGTACGCAACTTACCTTAAGCCTATATATCTTACCCAAAAACGAATAGTACGTACTCTTACAAACTCCAACAGATTTGAGCATACACAACCATTGTTTCATGAGTTGGAAATTCTTGATGTCTTTAAGCAATATACCTATCAAACTGTACTTTTTGTTTATGATAATATAAGTGGGAATTTTCCTTCAGACATTCCTTGTTACTTTTTAAGCATTCAACATCTGTATCCTACTCGGTCGAAAGACAAGGGAAATCTTCTCATCCCTAAATATACCACTAATATAGGACAGTGTTCAATGAAATACTCTGGTGTTACACTCTGGAACCAAATCCCAGAAAGTATAAGATCTTTGAGATCTAAGTCAAAAGTTAAAAGAGACCTGAAACGTCATCTCTTGTTTATCTGACAGGTTTTCTTCTCTTTCATGTATATTTTCTACGACAAAGTTTTATAATTTATGTACTTACATTGACATAGAATTTATTTCAAATATCGAGGATAGGTCACAATGTTCAACATGACGCCCTATGGCAAAATGATAGATTCAGCAATTGTGAATGGTAGGGGGCTGGACTCGATTAGTATGATACTATTTTCTAGTCCCTACCCAATTTACTAATCCTTAATGTGTCTGTATTTTTCTTTTTCTTTTCTGTTCTATTGGGAAATAAAATATCCTTATCCTTATCCTACATGCTATGCTTAACCACCATCTGCCGGGGGGGGGGGGGGGGGGCCGCGCGTGGTTGATAGTAGCGGGTAGAATTAAGAGGGAGATGGTGGATGTTACAGAAAAAGGGACTCACCCTGTAGTCTATCGTGATAGGCAGCCACGGCCTGGTTTAGTTCACAAGTCCAGTCAGGGGCATAGGCAGGATACCTGAAATGTCAAATGACATAAATATGAGCATGTTTTGATATCTAAGGTTTCAATAGTTTCAAACAATAGCGCCACCACATTTTTCATAGAAAAGACAAATGTCAATTTTAAGGAGACGTTGCTCGCGTTGTTTCCATGTGTAAGTCATTCCGAACAACGAACCCTCACCACGTTAGGGTGCCCTCTGTACCAAATCAAAGGCTTTGACGCTGTGTACTTATATCTTGTTTTGTTCAAAATGCTTGCCTAGGGCAGATAAATTTCCTTGAAATGGGTGGTTATGGAAAATTTACAAGCCATTTTATAAAGGAAGGTGAAACAACGCACGCAGTCTACAGATACAATGCGCTTAGAAGCGCATAGAGCTAGTCTTATTGAATTCAATTAATTCATATATGATTCGAAGAGATACAGAGAGGTAAACTCATATGACATTTATAGATTTAAAGATAGACACATACATACATACATACATACATACATACATACATACATACATACATACATACATACATACATACATACATACATACATACATACATACATACATACATACATACATACATACATACATACATACATACAAAGGAAGATATCTAACCTAATCTGGCCGTCTGTGTGGTCACCGAACTCGACTTGCGCGATCAACGCGGATAGAATTATAATCTGACGTCGATTCAAATCAAAGTTTCCCTCGAGGAGTTCAGATTTCAACTGGAGATAAAATTGCCGCCTGAAACAAAAACAGAATCAAATATCGCAGTGATTAGAAGAGAATCTCCTGAGCGTTGGTAAAAAGAAATAAGAGAATCGATTAACAGATTGGTTTTTAGAAGAATCTTCAAATGATGCCTTTATCCTCACACAACTAAGCAAACAAGCAAATAAAGAATAAAGTACAAAAACAAATATAAAACTAAATCAGAAATTTGTAGGATTTCTCTTTCAGAATGACAAACTTATGTACTGAGCAGAGTGTTATTTACCTGGTTTCCTTTTGTAGAATATGACGTGGGTTGACGAAAAATTTGACCCTCAATTCCATTCGGTATGGCGGGAAATTGGGAACTTGATCACGGATTGAATTTCTCAGATTCAGCCACAGCCTTTCGCCCTTCTTGCCGGTGTACCGTAATCCGAAATAGTCAGTCTCGATGATTCCGAGTCTTTGGCATACCTGCAAGTACCAAGAGAAGATATCGTCTGTCTGTGAATGCGTTTTGACGTGTTTTTTGAATCAAATTGGTTACAAATATCTAACAGATCATAGAAAAAAAACGCAAAAAGCAAATCATAGTAAGGTTTGACATACATGAAAAACCGAAAAAAATGCCTTTTGCTGCGAAAAATTCGATTCACTTTATTTAATCCATCCCCTCCTTGATCATGCAAATATTGTTTTTTTCCCGTTAGGCTGTTTATCCATCCATGCATTCCAAACATGTGTCGTAACTCATGAGCTGTTCAACAGGTTTCAACGGGCTTGCTGCATAAGCACACATAAAATCTTGATAGTTTTACATGATATCGCCAATCAGGCATATAAAATGTTAAAGTCACGTTACATCGAAAAATTGATTATTGTATACCTGTCGAATTTACCATGTGGAAAACATTCAAATTGTGCATTATATTGAGAGTAGTTCACAAATGTGACGAGACCGCGTGTTCAATCCTGTCGCGACGAAAGCCTTTGACAAACTGTTGCAACGTGCGTGAAACCGAACGCGCACGATAAAGCTACACAGTTTACTCAGTTTACTACGAACTATTTCATATTCACGCCGCCTGGTGTTTGATTACCTGCCATGCGTTGGAGTTGACATCATTTGCAGAGGCGGGGAAATTGCAGAGAAAGCTTTACCGACGGATACTTTCTATGAACAGTGCAACACCCTGCAGTATGGATAGCTTTACAATCCGAAAGTTACAAGTTGACCAGGATTTTACCCGATAGTATCATTGAAGGAGATATCTTTGTGATTCTGTTAAGGACATTTCTAGCGCATTCAATAGAAAGATTTTACTGCAATTTTAACCTACAGTGGCATATAAACAAATGCATCTAGCTGGATGGGTCAACATTATTATTGAAGATTGTCTTGATATCACGACCTTGTCACAAGTGATGCAGGGATTCCCTCTATTAAGACTATTAACGGGGCAAAAACCAAATGCTTTAGACACACTATCCCTGATGGGTCCCCTTTCCATCACTATCGGAGTCGTATTGCCCATGTATGGCATGCCTCTGCTTTTCAATTCCAGCGAATATGTTTATCCGGTAATGAATAAAGTTTGCTTCGTAAAGCTCAATCCGATCATAGAGCGGGCATTCTTGAACGCCTCCGATCCGTGAACGTACTGTGCTCTGTAAAGTGTGATCTGATTTAGTGTAACTGTATGAGACTCACTGACTGTACGTCTTCACAGTCATGGGTCTGTAATTGTGATGGCTTGTCTGAGAGGACAAACAAAGCCAGACAGTGGAGAGTGACTCATTTCGAACACACAAAGAAGTTTTACGTGTAAAATAATGCGGGCCCTTGAATTGGCAACTTTCCAAACGCGAAAAAAATACGTATTTATCGTAATTACACAGAGTTCCCATACGGAACGGTTGAACAATTTCGACTATTATTGATCCTAGCTAATTAATTTCAATGGGACAGAGTTATTCGCGTTGGACCAGAAGGGGGATCGGTTAATTTCTTGCTGTGTTGTTCATTTCGTTCTGATGTTTTCTTCACTGGTGACAATCACTGAAGGTAACGAGTGTGGCAAAGTCTGACGGGGCAAGTGTCGGCAAGTGTATTCTTCGACACAAGCGTGATTACCCGCCGCCGTCCTTTGTCTCTTAAGACTTTAAAGTGTGGAAGAGAAAAGAACCGTGGCACAAAAATAAATGTTGATAATGTTTTCGGTATTCCCTAGGTAGGCAATCACTTCCAATTAAGTCTGGCTCTGACACGATGCCTTTGACGTCTACAGGAAATTCCATAATGATGAGGGTACACTTTTAAAACCGCAACTCTGTTTATGCGACATCAGCACAGAGTTGACTGAAATTGAAGCAGCTTTCGAAAGGGATCGATAGATCTGCCAGCATAATTCACGCGGGATTGTTTTCTTCAGAATGCATCCGCGCTTGAGTTAAGGTGAAATTCTTAGAACACAGTCTATTGTTAGCACACGGACAACAGTCTGACTCATTCACTGACTGTTAAGAGAAGCGCCAATGGACCGTATACACTTGAAAAGCCTCAACTCTGTTATAGGAGAGTATAGAATGACCTGATCAAAATACCGCTCTAGGGTTAGGTAAACAAATAAACGCACGAGAACACTTACCTGGTGTGTGTAGAAATCACGCACATAGTACTTGCATGTACATACATACATACATACATACATACATACATACATACATACATACATACATACATACATACATACATACATACATACATATGTGTGTACATGTTTACATACACAGTTTCGATCTGTTTTTCTTTCTGCATATCATTTTTCAATGGCGAAAAATGTTTTAACGAAATTGAACTTGATCCATTACAAGTGCACATTCACGTACAAACGGAAAGACATAAGTAACGTAACGCGATACCGTTCATGAACGTGCTGCCAAGAAATATACTACAGGCCACTGTCTTAATAACCTTTGAAGTCATCCCGTGTTTGCATGTGTTGACTCACGAGCACTTTGTCATCTGTTCAGGGTACATTTACAAATACATCACAATTCATGCACATGCTTTCCAGTTGACCGTGACAAAAAATCAACAAATCCAGCTCATACTACGGACACGTTTGTTTCGCTGAAGATATTTCATCCCTTACCTCATCCAGACATTTTTGGCCGATCGCTTTTGGCGCAACGACCACTTCCTCCACTACGGCGTCGGGTCTCCGAACCAAACACCACATTGTTGCTCGCTGTCTGTGAAATTAATAACCGATCTGATGGCAACACCTAGCAGTTTTCCCCCTTTTCCTGTGTTCCAATGAAGAAAAATGCATAAATTTAAATAGTTAATCAAGTATACTTTAGCCGAAACAATCTGAATAATGGTTAATATTTCCTCTTCTTTCATATTCGACTAATCAAGGTAAATTTGAATTTACAATGACGCTCTGCTCAACATCTGATGGGAAAAATCTTTCCTACACACTTTCGCCGATCAAACATTAACCAGCCTTCTGTGTTTTTCCTCCCACAAATATTTTGGTGACGTAGGCGGTCAGGTGCAAGTACGATTTCATTGTTGCTCTGTGACTGAACAAATATTGTCATGGTTGCTAGTTCTAGATAAGGTGACCTTCGGGTTTTTTTCACAGCGGTATTAGTTTACAGAGAGTTATTCTACTGTACTGTGGTCAGTTTTTCAGGCTTTTCGCGGCTGTTTGATCACTGCAGTGTGAAGTCAAGGAGATCTACCAAAGACTGCTCGATTATGCTCGTAAGGTCATTGTAGGGAAAAAACATGAATTTAAACTTTTGTCCTTCAGAAATCTGCAAATCAGCCGCAAATACTTCATCAATCACAAATTCCCACATTTCTTCAAATCCTGATGGCTTGTATTGCTAGCGGAGACATTATTTTTGAATGTTTACTCGATTCTCGATGACAGTTCAAACTATTGTGATTAGCATTATCGTTATGATTGACTCTACGTAAATATAACATTAAGAGTCGATTTGCTCATCGGTTATTTCAAGAATACCCGAAATATTACGATTAGATTAGATTAATCTCTTTGAACGTTTTGTAAGATATCAGTCATTCACTTATTCTTGTTTTGTCATTTTTTCAGAGAGAGAGAGAGAGAGAGAGAGAGAGAGAGAGAGAGAGAGAGAGAGAGAGAGAGAGAGAGAGAGAGAGAGAGAGCTATTTCGTCCGAAAGCGAGTAAATCAGCGTTTCTCTTAAATTTATGAAATGATTCAGACATACACCTAACTACCCGGCCGGTAAAATGATTGTTAGCGATAGCAAAGTGAGCTTTGCAAACATCTTCGAAAATTAACATTTTAGTACGGAAAATTATTATCAAAAAACGACAACATTATTATGTCAGAAATCTAGTCAGATAGGCCTATATCATTATTTGCCTCTATAGTTCAAATTATTCAATGGAATGAAACCCAATTCCATATTAAAATACTACAACTTTCAACTAAATACATGCATCTAAGAAACTTACCGTCTGTGCGCTGATGATCTTGTCCTTGTTTGCACGTCTAGTTACTGAACTGAATGAAGTTCTCCATCGGGTGTCATTTTCCTTTTTGATGTCGACCACGCGGAGAATGACTGTTGTTTTCACGGATTATTGACCACGAGGCTTGCCTGGAAAGGCGGAATCTCCAGGCCGAGCGCTAGAGTCAGGATGCGTGACCGGCGCCCCAATAGGCGGCTGGCGATCGCGAAATTCCGCCAAACCGGAAGTTCACACTGGAAGCGTTCTGTGAAGTGTTCAGCGGCTCGGTGGAAAAGTGAATAACAATAGGTAGAAATCTATTGTCATGATAATACACTCACATTGTTGGCTATTGAAGGAAAGCGGACGTGGACATATATGGTTTCAGAGCGATTTAATCTCGATTTCTCTTATTTATAATTATGATCTATAGTCCATTATTATCTGCGTACAGGTGAATGAAGACACAGGGTGGTGATAAATTGCTACAAACACCAGGACTGTAAAGCGTTATAACCCACGTAGATATCGTATTTATGCGTAGTTCTGTTGATTTCGCTGTCTTTCATGAAGATCCAACCTTAAAGGTTACTGACGGGCAAATTTCTTCATGACCATAAAATAATTCACGTTCGACGAGCTTCTGTGATTCATTATCACTTGTTCGGTTGCTAGCATCACAGTAGGTGTCGAAATAATTCTAAAAATTACACTGCCGTTGAATTGGCCCGATGCCAGATCGATGCTTGAGAACCTCTTCTTTGAACAGGAAATAAAGTAATACTTCTGTTAATTTTTACCAATACACTATGCATGAGTATCTCACTTTCTTCGGAGCTTGCTCAGAAATGGGCAAGAGCGCAATGTCTGGTCGTCGCATGCACTGGTGCTGCAACTGGTCTAAACTCGCGGGAATCCACAGAATCTTACTTGAGTCATCATGGTAACGTAGGTACGTGCTGTGGTCGATAAGGATAGCACCAGAGGAGTGTTACTATTGTGCACCTAGTCCGATTCTTTTGCACGGCCAGTGCGCCAGCTCGGCCTTACTTGTCAATGATATATTAACGAATATTGCTTCATGAATTAAAGTGTTAAGTGCCTCGAAAGTGAAAGACTTAAAACTCTTATTTGCTCAAACTTTCGTCAATGAAAAAAATCAACTATTCTCTTACCGAAGCGAGAACAGAAGTCAGAGGTCACCGTGCAAAGTTTTGTACTAGAGAAACAAATTATTTAACATTTACAGATTTTTAAATTCAATGTGGCCGCCATTCCTGTGTTAACTCTGAGGGAGAAAATAAATTATGAAAAAACTAAGACGGTGATATTGTTCTTTCTCCAAAAGCTTTAAAATGAGTCCAACAACATGGTAGATCAGTAAAGAATTGTTAAAATCTGAGAGTCCGAATATCTATCCCCGAGGTGCATTCAGGCAAATTTGCTGCCGCTGCAAAAAAAAATTGAAGACGGCGTTTCATCATAGACAACTCATTGTCTGTGGTTTCATGCAGTTGTACCGCTTCTGTTATTCTCGGTGAGCGTTTTGATTGAACTTGAAAATGATGGGAGCAGTCGGCACTTAACTTTGACTTTGTGAATCTTTTGAGTGATTCGGTGGACAGGCTGGCAAAATAATTTGAACGAAAATAGATGAACCAGAATAGTAATATAGTAATAGTATATGAATCGATGGATGAAATAAAGAAACTGAAAGTTTACATACAATCTCCTTACAGAGAATGGCCAAGCTAGTTTTATTTCAAACTTTCAAAAGTGTACATAATACTGTATCTGCTAACCCCGATTATCAATGAACTTAGAACTTGAATTTTCAACATTATTGGGTATGCGAGAACGTAGTCTAGCGAAACACCATGTGATGAAAATAAGGTGGTCTAAATCTACATGGTCGAACAAGTAATTAGAATTGGGAGATTTTGTTCTGCCGATCACCAACGTGGGGAAATTGCCCTGACCAAATAACTCGTTAGTAGCTTATAAGGTAAAATACGTTGTTTTCTTTGAAATACAACACAGAGAGATGGTAAAGCAATAGACTCACACGTAGGTAAGATTTGTAATGAAAAAAAAAGTTTATGACATTTATTGATCATATTCATAACTTCCAGACGAATAATGCCTGCAATACCCTATGGTATTACGCCTGCTCAGACAATTGAGTTGTTTTCAGACTCATTAGTGGAGCAGTTAAAGAACAATAACCCGGTGTACCGGTGCCGTTGATAATTATAATAACTTTGCTTGTTGGCCTCTGCCAGTGGCTGCACTGTTGATATGTGGGATATTGTCGGTAATTACACGGTATTTTGCAAAGTGGCAATGCACGTTTATGTAACAAAACTTATTGTTCTCCAATCGGTGGTTGGAAAACGGCATCTGGACGTGGCGCCGTGTAGGAATTTGACGCTGGCTACAACTACCGATACCTGCATGAACGTAGCATACCGTAACGCCAACAAGGGTCTGACCTTTCAGATTATCCCAAAATAACGCACTTCAACAAAACTTTCCATCACCTTATTCAGCTCAATTTTTCTCTGCTAAAAGTCAAACTACGTTGACTATAGTGTTACCTTGGGAAACTATGATTTTCTCTCTGTAGTCTGTCGTCTGCTAAAAGTGAGCAAACGGAATATTTTTCATATTCAAACATTTAACATACGAGTCCAGTGTAAACTCTGTTGACGGACGTCCCCTTTAACTTCTGGTCATTATTTGTCGCAAAGGCAGCAATTTGGAGATTTAATTTCTAGCAAGTTTTGATCTGCCTGTCCAATTTTGACCTGCCATTCACCGACATTTATGGTAGATTTTACAATCTATCAGGATGAGTAAGTCGTTGTTTAAACCGGAAAAAATGGTTTGAGAGTGTTGCGCGGACAATTCAGGGTCGTAGCTGTGGGGGAACTTGAAGGGGGCAGGGGATTCCCCTCCCCCTGAATCTCCCTGAGTGTCAATGTGCTAATCAGTGTAAATCACCCAAGTCCTGGCTAACTGTGTTCTCCCCGTTTGCAATTCGGTCAGGCGACGGCTGTGCTCTTGTAAGCAAGGTACATGCGTACGGTCGCTTGGCGTTCGTAAATTTACTCGGGCGTATACGCGGTATAGATGTACGGTAGTTACATGTTCGCCAAGCGGGTTTGGCGATCACCTCACCATAAACGCGACAGCCTGCTGCAGTATATTCCTTCGAATTACGCTGTTATGATATTACAACGCCCACAGACTCGGGACAAGTAAGTCTAGTGCACCATCGATTGTTTGCTTTGAAATTCTAACGTTTCACTGTCAATACAAGACGCTGACCACAATTCGTAAAGTCGAAGACAGATTATTGCTTCGTGTTTCAAGTGACGTCATATCTAGAACCTAAAGTATACAGCAAACGCACCGAGTGTTTTAAAACTAAATGTTTATTTCCTGTAGTAGGAAGCGAACTTTTACAAACACTTCATCACTTTGAGAGAGATTAATGTTTGAACGTTTTCCATCACGATCCGTTGCAGGGACTGTGTTTTCCAGCGCTTCAAGTTAAGACTGCCGCGCACGAGAGAAAATAGCCGAGCAAAATTTCATTCGAGGCCGTGTGCTCAGCTAATTTCTCTCGTGTGCGACAGTCAAATGGTCGGTGAGCCCGAGAGTAATTGGCTACTCCGTGTTCAGCTTACGTGTCCGCATGTAGACGAGTAAGGCCACGCATAAGTAAAAACCCCTAAACAATAACAACAACAACAACAATGATAAAAGCAAGCAAACAAACGGAAACTGTAATGAAACGAAAACCAAACCCGAATAATAATATCTACTTTAAAAGAATTTCAAAATACATGATTGTGAATAAACAGTAAGACAAGCGTTCGAAGATCGCTCATACTAGTACATATTTAATGACAGGAACTGCAGTTTTACCTCTCACTACTTTCATCATTTGATTTATATTTCCTGTACAATGTAGAAAAGCCTCGGACGAAATTCCAATATTTCTCCTTATATTTTCGTCGCTGATGGGTAAAAACTGCACAAGGCATTTTTCGCATCGCAAATTTGTATCGTTCTTGTATAACAATCCGTTGTACAATATAAAGACAGTATGTCTTTGTTGTTTTGAGTGTGTATACGGAGTTTGATACAGCTATTGCAATGCATTGTGGGATACCCGGGAAAAGTTCTATTTCGCTTTCTTCTTAACGTTCAATTTGGCGTTGTATCACTTTTAAACCGAGTCATCCTAAATAATAGATATTACCTCCAACATGAGACGCCGAACAACGGAAAAGTTACAGCAACAGTGTCTTTCGCCAGCCGTGCATGAACACCTTTAGCTGGCCGACAGGTGATTTATGACTTTTGTGATATTGTCCCCGGACGTACAGAGAAACAACCTTCACAGGTCTCGCCACAGGTGGGCAGATACAAGGAATCTTTCTCTCAGGGCCGAGGACAGCTTTTCGAAATTGTATTCACGTGGCAGGATTTCCCTTGTATTGTCTATTTCCCTTTGAAAGCTACACGGCTGTGAGAAACTGGTTTTTCCGTCGATACCAAGATGTACGTTTCTTTAATGTTCTTTAATCTCGAAGTCTGGCCTGGGGCAGTATTTATTGTTTTGCATCGCACCTGATGCATGACATTGTTTTGACAGTTTTGCGATATCGTGATATGGAAATCCGAGGTCATCCCTTATCAGACCATCAAAACGAAACTTGCAGTGTTAGGTGCGCGGAAAGTATGCATAAAATGTATAAATGAATACACGTGGACGAGGATCGTGGTTGTAGTTTTGTCACTGAATATATGGCATGCGAGCGTAACATTTGCAGAAATTCTAATAAATGTTGCCTTTGTGCCCCTGTATACGTAAACTGAAGCTTGTGGTCTGATCCTTCGATATGTGACTGATTACATTCAATAATATCGATGGTAAAACAGAACCAATTTCACCATTTTTGAACGAGTAATTTGCGGAAGTCTGGTCAAATTTTCGGACTTCTTTTTTATTTGCATAACTAGTGTAAAACTCTAACGTTGTCAGCTTGGTTATGAGTATGAAGAGAATGATCGACTATACATGCGTGCGGCTACTTCATCTTAATCAGGGGTGCGTGTACGTGGTGGGGGGGGGGGGGTGACCCATCCCTCGGGTTAAAGGTACTATACTTGGCCAACCTAACCAAGCCGTGCGGACTGGAGGATGACACTTTCAAGCATAGCTTTTCATATCTTGGTACCTTTCCTTCAAAACAGGGGGACCTGGAATGACCGAGAGCAAATATTCTAATATAAGCAAAAATTTAACTTGTATTTGATTATTCCTTTGAATTCAAAGTTGATGTTCAGACAGTCTGTAATTATAAGTGTTACAACTGAACTCACCACAGACCAAGTTTGAGTTCTACTCATAACTCGGCCAGATCAGAGAAGCTAGTCATTAAAATCGCATTAACGACCGAAATGCTTGCTCAGGATATCAATGAGACTACACTGAGACGAGGCGATATGGCTGAGGTAGCAACCAAGCCATGCTGACAGATTAAACAATATGCTCTCGTTTTCCCGAGGGTCTTGCCAATACCAATCGATTAGAAACCTCGCTATATCGACGAGGACTGTCGACAGCCGCTTCAGCCATTGTGACCTGACAGTGCAGCTGGAACGTTCTGTCTCGTGCCTGCGCGATGGCCTCAATACGAGTATTCGCCTATTGGCTCTAGGATGGAGGGGGACATAAAACACAGTTCTTGTTCAGTGTTTTCATGATGGACTAAAAAACTGTATACATCGACGTGGTGCACACTGTGTAGTAGTCGCTTGGCACTCTTTTTCTGGTTCCTTCAATCAATCTGGCCAAAAATATTTATTTCGCACGACACTTTTAGCTGCTTTCTTGCGTTTTTACGCTCAATCGGTAAAAAGAGACCCTCCCGACCGCTTGCCCAAACGTTACCATTCACCAAATACGAATTTACAACTTACAGGTTCATATTTTTTACAGAAACGGCGTTTCAAATTCTGTGCTTGACACTCTCAACAGTACACTATGAGGTACGAACCAAAACAGCAATTTATTCGGCAATTAAATATATTTTACTCTAATTTAGAGCCATCCCCGTGCAAATGAATTTACAACTTACAGGTTCATATTTTTTCTACTAAAAAAAGATATTGTTATAAATTTCGACTTTAATTAAATCCATATCTTCTTTTATTCTCATGACCACAGTTTTTGAATTTGACATTTCAGAAGTATTATTTCCTTGTTGTGCCTCTGCCACGGTTTCTCCCCCTTGGTCCCTTCAACATGCTGGAATCCTCAATGCAGCAATCCTCGTGAGTCTACTCAGTCTGCGCGCTATATGTCTTCCATCGTTCTTTTTTTTACAATTATGGACCAGGCTTATCATGACCAATTGCATTCGCCCTCAATATTGAAATTTTCTGGACTCCTCTTTGTCAATTCAAACAGCTTTAAGCTTAACATATGATTTAACAATACATAGACAGCTGAAGGGGACAAGCATTTGCCGCCAAATCGACTTACTTAAATGTCTTAATATACCTATTTGGTGATTTATTTTGTCTTTCAAAGCATGTTCTCGGATACGCCTGTTAATATCTAAATAGGAGCTGCATTCCAAAATGAATTTGAGCCCACATATCCGAGTTACTCAAGCTTCTAGTAACTTTAGAAATGCCGTGCACTTCTGCAACAAATAAATGCACAAATATTGCATTTAAATTTGAATATCTCAGCATTAACGAAGGGTGCTGAAAAAGTCTCAACTTTTTATTCAAGCTGCAGCGTCTATAGTACTATTTCAAAATGCGATGTCCACTTGTCTATGTTGACAAGGTTGTGCTGGGGAGTCATTTTGTGTCTCATTCAATTTTGTGTCTCCATGACAACCCCCACCTTTAAAACCCTCCAAAATGACATGGCAACCAAACACGAGGACCCCATTAAAATTTGTAACATCAAAAATCCTGTGTCAGAAAGGGGACACCCCCTCTTAACCTTCCCCAAATGATTGGATTGTTTGTATCTTTTCAGTACACATAATTCCTCTCTACGGATTGTAACGCCTCTCAAATACTTTAAAAGTGTTGAAGTTGTTGAGCGAAACAATGTCGCCATCACAGGGTAAATTTTAGTTCTGACTTGTACTGACTACGGGAATCAAAATATTAACATGCCACGAACTTTTACAGTACTTATACATTAGTGTGTAAGTGTTATTGATGTCTTAGACATTGGCAGTGAGTGTAACACACAACAGAAACGACAAAGGGAATAAAGACTTTCCTGCTTAAAAATCTTGACATGATCGGATAATAAAGAATGAAATTTCAACTGCCTGAAAACAAGTTGCTGGCGGATTCCTAAATCTCTCAAACGTGACACCATTTTATTTATTTTCTCCTTTCATAACTGGTGTATTTCGCCATTCCACAACTATTTCATTTCGCTGAATCAAGGCCAACCAAGCCATGGTGGAGGTATCTAGTCTGGTAACAGCGCATCATGATGACAAATTATGACAGAAGACATTTGCATTGAATGGCACATCTGCAAGTTTAGCTTCAGATACCTTGAAAGGAAATGGTACAGGAAGCCAGACCACAGGCAAATGAGATTTGAAAGCAAATGACGCAAATCAAGACCCTGGTTGTGTAATTACGTACATATTTCTCGTGATACCACGCACACACATAGATACAATAGGGGAGCCCTGTCCCCGGACTTTCACCTGGATCGAAAAGGGGGGATTAATATTATTTTCTACTGTGGAATGTTGACAAACAGATTAATCAAAGATTTATCACAGTGTACAAAGTCTATGCCAGATGATTTCCCCAACTTGGCAATCATCTCAGCCCTGGCTAGATACTACATTTCTCGGTGTCGATCATAAATTTGGCTGCGAATCATCCTCCTCATATTGAAAATATCCCGTTCAAGCCACAGTCGCAAGGAAAAAACAAGAGCATGAGTCCGTTTAGATAGCCGGTGTACATGCATAGAGAGAGATGGCCCATCTCTCTCTATGCATGTACACCGGCAACCCAGGCACCTGTGGCCAGTACTAATGCTGCTTTTATCAAGCATTGCTTCAATTGTTGTTAGTTTTGGAAGTCAGTGACCCAGAATTTTGGCGCTGTAGGCCCGCACAGATTCGTATACTGATGATAGGCTTCTTTTTTCTCCGCCTGTGGCCAATTTGCAATTTAGTACCAGCAGAGGGCGCTTGTCTAGTGGAACGACGATTTCTCTGTTAACCTTTGACCACAAGCTCAGGGCATATTTAGTTTTGACTCAACATGATCAACGATGGGACCGAAGTGTCCCCGTTTCCCGCCTCAGACGAAGCGAAAACCATTAGCAGCGAAAAGCGGGCGAGCATCGACGCACTGGCCGAACGATGGGTGGCAGAAGGTAAAGGAATTTTTGAAGCGAACGATGTTTCTACAAGTATGTCAACCGGTGTACGTTCGCTTGGTAGTTGCCCTCTCCTGCGTGAGACTGAGTGTGTGAGAGTACCGGCGGTTGGTTCGCTGAGCGAGTTTAATTTGTACTATGAATGTATGTGTGTTCAGCTGTCGTTTCAGAGAAGTTAAATAATCTGTGACAGAGACCGTGAAGGTAGTTGAAACTTACACTTGGTTGAAGTGTAGCCTTAAAAACGGCGTACGGTCTTTGCTGTACTCATGTTCAGTGCGAGGCTGTGTGACATGCTATGGTTTTGTACAGCACACAGCTGCACCGCGCTCTGTGGCTGTACATCGGCCAGAGGTCAAACACAAGGGCGAGGCGCTGCCATCATCTTGTATTTTGTATTTTGTAGGTCAATTCTGAAAACTGCATTGCTGCGCGTCTAATAACAAATGCAATAATATTGAAAGAGCGCGAAAAGAGCACGTTTGCTGAATATCAATAGTGAAAGTGTAATGGTTTATGGGTATGCTATGTTGTGCAGCTTCCTTGAAAAGAAAAACTTTTTATTTTATTTTATCAGTTCGTCTTGAGATTATTTGGTGCTTGAGCTTCTGAAAAGAGCGCGTTATATACACGATTTCACAGCGACCACTACGATTGTAGCTGCACTGCATTAGTGGCATCTGGACTTTATCATGAAAAAAATACTGTGTACTACTAGCTGTGTCATTATTTCAGAGATGAATCGTTCCCTAAATAACATTAATCATTTATTGAAAAGGAATTGAAATCAGTCAGGCTTACCGATGATACTTGAAACTTAAAAATGGCTCTTCCGACAACTTAAATAGCACTCCTTATAGTGATTTCAGTGGCATAATCTCAGCTTAATTTGCACATTTGTTTCACTGCACAGGCAATGCTTGACGAATGAGTAGGTGGGTTACAAGAGGCCGTTCTGTTGAGGAGAAAAAGCTCTTCACTTCTGAAAACACTCAGATGTAGAAGAGATGCTCATTTGATAATCGTGTCCACTCCATTCATGAAGAGTAGCATTTTCCTCTGTCTACTTCAGGGATAGACCTGTTAATGTTATAGGGGGGTGTCCTCAAATTGAGGATATATGCAATCAGTAGATGCTGTTTTTCAAGATTTGATGTGCATGTTTTTCAGAGTGTGTTGTTTCTATCCAGATTTCAACACCTTTTTCAGGTTTCTGTCATGTGAACATGTTTTTACATTAAAGCAGAAGTCCACAAAAATTCTCTAACAGTCTTGCTCTCATGCTGAAGTTCATGTTTGCATGGCCCTCTCCCATGATCTAATATGGTCCATCCCTCAGTCGACTTGTTGTAGAAAAGTGTATGCTATAATTATCATTATATCACGTTTTTTGTTGAAAGGTAACACCACAAAATACTGGGTATACTTAATAATGCAATTTCAGGCTTGCTTGTTCAAAAGGGAAAAATTTGTAAATCCACATTTTGGATTGGTCGATAAATTGAAAGCTATATAATTATTGATCAATCTCTGATGCAATCACAATATTTTTTGTATCAGACCTGTGATGAACTTTACAAGGAATTGTAGGTGTAATCCTTTCAAACTCCATTTCCATACGTAGGGGTGTGTGATTGGGGGGGTGGAGGGGGTGGGTTCATTATTGGAAACGATAGGATTGGACCAAACCATGATGGCAGAAGGGGTGGGAAGGGTGGAATGTCAAGCCTACTCACTGCAGCCTGAGCAAGCCTAGTTACATGTAGACCTTGAGTCTAATTTCAAAATGAAGCTTATTGTTATAAGTATTATTCAGAAATAAACCTCTCCTTCTTCTTCTTCTTATTGTTGTTATTGTTGTTGTTGTTGTTGTTGTTGTTATTATTAGTTAGAAAAAAGCGCACCAGACATACGTCACAGTGCACTGTACAGTATGACATGCAATTGCAAAATAAAAGAACAACAGCTGTTCAAGAAAACACAGGCACAGAGCAGTCCCAGAAAACGATGAACTGAAACAATGTAAAAAAGTCATAGAACAGGTGAAAAAGATTCAAAGATTCAACATTTGTTGCAGTACTGATCTCTGATAGCAACAAGTTCGCCCACAGAGATGGCGGTCATATATCCTGTTAACCTCCTGCTATATATCTGCATTGAGCAAGTTCTGCTCCACATGGCAGTCCCTATGGGTGGAAGAGTTGAAAAGACGATGTATGTGGGCAGATTGTAGCTGTAGCTACACAGTGCTCACGGGTATGGAAATCTGTTTCGCCCATTTTTTTTTAAAGATTTATCTGGCAGTATGTTTAGCCCACTCGACTGCACTATGGCACCAAGGTGCTATGCAGAATGGGTAAAAATGAGATTTTTTCCCAGTCTTGAAGCCTGCAGGATCCCCATTCAGACAGAGTTGATTTGATTATGTCCAGATTTACCGGTAGATTATGAACATTTCATGCTTTTCTTACCCTGTGAAGATTAACCTACATTATCTTAATAATCAGAGAAAACCAGCAAAGCAACGCTTACATGTCGAACTCATCCGTATTAATGACTGGTAATTCACTTGTGGATTATTGACCAGTCCATACTTATTTTGTGTTTTCGTGCATTTTGTCTTGGCATCCATTGGTTTGTTTATTCCTTTATTTAACATGCAGCACGTAGATCTTCCTGTTCAGGAACAAAGTGCAACAGGAAGGTGTTGGCGTGACTTTGTAGGCCAAGTCGTGACAGAATTGCCCACCACGGCAACATCTATATGTATAATTGGTTTCATTGGGATTTTGAATTCAGTTCTTCATTGGAAAGAACAAATTGCAGTCAGACATATGAACAGTAGGCTTTTTTGTGTCGGCGTTCTGTTACTCTAGAAATAAGTTGTTTTGCATCTTGAGACGTGCTGAAGGAGTAGTTGGCAAATGTACATCCATCCTGCCCCAGACTGAGCAGATAACAGGAACAGTGAGGTGACTCGTTGTAACCATTACCAGGTACAGTATACAAAGCAACGCATGCAGCGACTACTCTAGCAATCGGCAAACCTCACCCAATGGAGTTGAAATTTCTCTCTCATCATATCACGCATCAAAATATGACATTCACTGATGATTCAAACAGAATGTATTTCATTGTGTCTTTACTATTTTTTCTTGGTTGATGTATTTCCTCAGTGCATCGCTCTTTGTCTATAAAATTCAGTTTCTTGTTCTACTCTGAAAATCATGTTGAAAAAATTGCTCTGTTTGTCAATACAGCTGGAATACTAGTAGGTGCAATGTCCCATGTTATTGTTGACTGCTGAATTTCAGTCCGGACTTAAATTAATTTGTCAACAATAGCATTAGATGTTGTGCTGGCAAGTAGGGCAACATTGTGTATTAGGGAAAAGTGTTAGAAAATGTGTTTGCCTTGACAAGAACATAATGAAAATATTATCCGAAGTTACTAATATTGCCTGGTTCAAAAATGATTAAAAAACCCAAATTTTGCTGTTTGTTTGTGTTAGGAGGGGTAGTTATGAAAATTGTGGTAATATAATGACTATCATTAGGTTTCTCCCTGTGTTTCACAAACACTGCACATGTTGTGAGATGTTTAGCACAGTGAGGAACAAATTGCCATTTCACTCAAGGCATGCTTGAAAAACACCGGGCCACATCCTCCCAATTGCAGCAATCAGTGCTTGCCTGAGGGGGGCCTTTCATGGTGAATAGATATAGACATACCCCCTAAGAATTAAAGATAATGTTGAATTGTACTGCAGCCTTGCATGTGGGCCCAGCATTCTGCAGCTTTGCCTCACTGTGTTCCTGGAATGCAGTTTCTACATAGAATCAAATATAATTTCATCATACAAGAGCATGTACTACAGTCATCCATCCAAGACAGCCTGTGTAGGTACTTTACTCAGCTATTGTCAACAGTTAAATTAAATTAGCATAGAGATTTCAATCAATTTTGACAGTATCAATTCATATTTCATGCATTTAACAATGTGGAATATTCAGGTAAATTGGCAATCAATCATGCCTGAGCTAATTAAAAAAAGCTAGAAATTCATCTACAGTAGATTAATAACCAGAGGATTTATCGATGGCTGCTTCTATTATCTCGTAAAAGTTAAACCTGTCGTTTTGCTCAGAGATGAATTTTAAGACATTAAAAGGATAAAAGAGAGACAGTTACATAAGGGACATTGAGTGAGAGACACATTGAGAGAGAGAGAGAGAGAGAGAGAGAGAGAGAGAGAGAGAGAGAGAGAGAGAGAGAGCTATAGCTCTCACTATGGAAGTCAGAAGAATGAAATGATCCTGTGCATTGCCTGAGTATTCTTTACAATTTCCAATAAGATCAGAAGGGTATAAAATTGATCATAAAAGTAAACTGCATCTATACTTCAATTACAGTTATGTATAGTGCAGTTTTATCACAATAGAGGTCTCGCAGTGGTTATGTATAGTGTAGTTTTATCGCAATAATACAAGCTGGACACTTTAGAATATCAAATATGTGTGTATGTTAGGTTTTGTAATTTTGGAGTTACAGATTTTAACTGCTTGAATTTGCAGTCTACGTACACGTACTTGATTTATCAGGAGAAAATATTTGCTTTGATTATCCCCTGTTCTGTAAGATTACTAAAACAGTTTTTAGGAATTCTTTTAGGAAAATGGATTCTGTGATATTCTTGTGTCAGACTAAGGCTCAGCCAGCACAAGCCGATTGAGCGAGTTCAATCTGGCAATAAGCATGCTACTTAAAATGACATAGAGGTTTACCTAAGCTGCCCTTGGAGGGTATTGGAAAGAAAGCACAGTCTATTTTTAACTGTGCATATTGGAAGATGCGATTGTAACCCCTATTTCCCAGTATATAGGTCCACCTGCACTTTAACCCTTTAAGTGCTGTAATTTTTCCCACCAAAAATTTAATGCAACATTTTCCCAATTTTCATGAATTTTTCTGCAATTTTTTTGATGATTTTGGACCAAATGGACATAATAATTCATTGGCAGCAGAATTTCATCAAAATGTTACCAAAAATCTGAAAAAAATCGAATGGGGTATAGTTTATAGAGGCTACAAAATTTGACTCTGGCGCTCAAAGGGTTAATACTGCGAACCATGGATATGTACCAAAAATGTGCTGGTGTGTATGGGTTGAACAGCAGACTATCTGAGTTGTTAGGAATGAAATCGCTCTTCCAGCACAAAATTGCAATAAATTCAAGCTGTTCATTGGCATTCCATGAACAGAGTGTTTCTTATCACAGAGTGCCAGTGGATGGGAATTGAACAGATTCAACTGTGAACAGTTAACCTAGACTGGTTATATATGGATGTGTGTTCTATGGTCTAATACTTTAATGGGGGACTTTGCAATGAGACTTAACAAAAGGCAGTGGATGCACGCAGTGATGGAGGTCAGCATATGAAGTTAAGAAGATAATGGGAAGAAAAAGAGGCCTTTTATGTCACTTCAGTGCTCTGTATGAGTGGCTTCTGTTCTGTTCCGCCATAAAAGTGAACTGCTAGTTGTCATTAGCAGTTGACGTGTTTTGTATACAGGAGCTGTTGTCCAAATTGGAAATTGCCCATTGCAGACAGAATTTCTGTCTGTCTGTTGTTGTGGGTAGATTTTCAAATGTGAGGGATTCTGCCCAGAAAGTTGAGCAGCATGGTTTTATTTTGTAGGGCTTTTTCATATGTTAGATGAGGATAATGAGGAAATAAAACCTTAATATCCATCCAACCACAACATGGAATAAACCTATTGTTATTTGTGTTGGGTCAAACCATTTGGATGTGCATTTTAGGGGCAGGCAGTGTGTGCTTGGAAGGAGAATGTTTTGTATGTGCCCCTCCTCACCATGAATGAAGAAAGATTGCCCCTCAAGATGTTCTGAAAATGGGGTTTTCTTGAAAGTGAGATCTGCATGACAATTTTATATGCAAAATTACAGTTGAACACTGGAATAATTTTAGCGTATGACTTGTAGTGCATCAGCTGCTGTGTTTCTTCTAAGTAAGTAAAGATTTGTTCAGAAATATCTTAAAAAGAGAAAAAATGTCAGTTATTTAGTATTCCTGTGTGTTTCCTGAAGGCAAATTGGGTATTCAGGAGAATGTCTCAGCTTTTTGTATTAAATTGCAGTTAAACTTTTGATGATATTTTGCAAAAATATTTGCCAAATTTCAACAGCTGTCAGAAAAGCTGCATACCTGTAGGGTTGAGATTGCTGCTACTGATATACATACATACATACATGAATACTGAGGTGACATAAGTTAGTTTCAAATTAATTTACCATGACAAAAAAGCAAGATAAAAAGGCATGACATATGTCACCATTCCTGATCTCACATTTGAAGTCTGATATCACGTTCAATGCCCCGTGTGACTTTTCAGCATGCCAGTCAAGTCGTCAGGGGATAATTGCCATTTATCAATATGAAGAGTAATTTCTTGGTGTGTATTAAACAGTGATGACGATGTCAACTGCATCACATGAGTGCAATTTTGAATTTTTTTCTGATGAGTCAAGTGTTCATTCATGCCTTTGGCAATGATAATTAAAAGGTGCCTGTTACTTGACATGAGCCAACTCGTTACAGATGATTGAGGTCATTGACCTCTCAATAATTTTGTGTTGAAACCAAAGTAATATAATCATTATAAGATAATCAGGTGATATTTTCCAATTAAGTTATACTTATTATCATTCATGCTTTTCAAGTTCTATTTTGTAGACAGTATGTGTGTATGTTTGTCAGTACAACTACATGTGTGTATATATATGTATCTGTGTGTGTGTATATATATATACACATAAATACATTATATATATATATATATATATATATATATATATATATACACACACAAATATATATACACACATAAATTTACATATATATATATATATATATATATATATATATATATATATATATATATATATATATATATATATATATATATATATATATATATATATATATATATATATATAATGGTCAATCCTTATTGCAATGTAAAGAAATTAGATTTCACATGTATTACCCATGTTAGATCTACACTGCTCTATAACCATTATCTCTCCTGCAACTATGTGAAATATAGTCATCTTCAAACTTAATTTTCTGGATACAAAAACATTTTATTCATTATTTTAGCATTGATAAAATTTTATTTATTGTACAGTATGTCTGTCGATCCTTGCTGCATAAACCTCATTGAGTTACTTGCAGTCTGTCATGGCAAGGTGCCCTTAGTGTTTCAGACAGGCAAGATTCAGTGCTCACCGCCAAGATCTGTTTGATATCTGCAATAGTCTATGTACAGCCATCGGTAACCTACATGTACACTTTGTTTGTTAAAAAAAAATCAATTTGAAATGTATAATTCATGTAAGTTAATTCTTGTGGTAGGGTTGTCTGTGATTGATCAATGATGTCTGCGTGTATACCTGTTTTGAGCTTTTTAGGGGTATTTTGAAAGAAGTTGTCGTCGTTATTATTGATATTCTGTAAAAAATGTCTGTGAAGCAACTGGAAGTCACTATCAATGACCTGCGCCAGTGCAAAACAACTTGGTTAGCTGACAGTGAAACTCTTGTATGGGAACTGCGATGTGCTTGTGCAGCAACCCATGTCGCAATTCTCCCGTCGAGTTGTTTTTGTGTCTTTCTCACATCTGTAATGGCGTATTGTGTGGCGCACTGTGGTGTCATTGTCCGTGCTGCCATGGGGGGTGTTATATTCCTGGTACCTTGTGAAAGCCTTATCACCTACTTGCAGGTTGTGTGTCATCCACTCTTTTACTTCCGATAATGAGGGTGTTTCACTGGACCACTCTGAAAGACCTTTGACCTTGCAGCAGCTGTGGACAACTTCCTTCAAATTCACCAGTGTCCTTCTGTTGCTGTGGAAATTCACACTTTGCATCTGTAGGATGTCCCGTCTGCATTTGTTTCTTTGAAATTCTACTTTTCCTGGAAAACCATCGGAAGGAATTTCACCTTGCCAAAAATAATTGAAGAAAGATTGCACTACATATCCTGTGAAGGAAATAAAAATTTAATTTTTTGTAGGTTGTAACATTTTGTCGAAGTGAAGACGGAAAATTTAGAAACATTCTGCAATTGTACATGAAATAGCCATGGCATACAAACTTTGATATATTTATTGTGAAAAAAATCGAGATTTTTATCACGTAAAGCTTCTTCAGCAAACTGTAATTGAAATAAATTACACTGACCATGTAGTTCAAAACGTACATATTTGGACATGATAAGATATTATTTTTTGGTCTTTAGAAATGATGTACTTACGACTTTTTGACAGTCGCCTTTGGGAAATTTTTAGCAGAGGAGTAGTCAGTGTGAAAGGGGAGCAGATCACATTGTACATATTGTGAGTGTCCTGACAAAGTTTGGATTACACAAATTTAGCTTTTGCTTTCCCAACTGTAATTTTGACTTTTTGGCTTTATGCACATACCGGTATACGTTAAGGTTAATTGGTCTGGACAAGAACTGACACCATATTAAATGCATACATTGGTTACATAAGACCATTCTCTTTACATGTAACACTACTTGGCCACCTCGCAATAACTTGAGATCAACAAGTGCGTTCGCTTATGTCAAAATAACAATACTTGTTTTTCTTTTGTGGCCAGCTCCGTGCACAAAATGTATTTGCAGAAATTACTTCATTGGTCTGTGCCTTCACATGCCAAGAAATTTTTCAGCGGGGTCAGTTTTTTTGTCAGAGACGGCAAGTGGTTGTGTAGGATTCCTTTCAACAGTGGCGTCTGTGGCTGCACGACTTGGCTTTCTTGATCTTTGCCCACAGTGGGACGACTCGGAACAAATGCTGTCTTGAGGCGTGATTCATTCGACTGACAAAAGTGAAACAAAAGTTGTGTGCTGAGTTGTTTTTGAATGGACAGAGCGTACAATGTATGTGTGCGTGTTCTTTGTCAGTTCTCTCTCAACGTGAATGAAAGAGCCACTATGCGATCGCTAGTATTCAACCTTGCCAGTATTAATTAAAACAGTTATGATATGCGCTTAACAATGCGTAGAATGCAAATAACAGGGTAATAAATGAGAAATAAAACTCGACAATACTCTCTCTGCCTGAAAGCGCAACAAAAGATTTTTTATTTGAATTTCCTTTCCAGCGTCTGATACAGCATGAGTGCTGTTGCCACTTCAATAAAAAAAACCTTTAAAATCAATTATTCAAATTTGTTGAACTTTGAGAAATTTGCTAGACGGTGCTTTGAACGATGATTCACTTTACTGTAGTCACAGTCTGACAATGGGAAAAATATACCCGGTGTGTTTGATATCTAACAAGATGCCTTCTGCTCGAATTTAAGAGTCTTATGTAAGCTACGCTGGTTTATTTCATCTGTGTGTGTGTGTATGTTCATTTCTGCAGCTATGGAAGCTGGCCAGGAAGCGTACAGTAAATCCATGATAAGACTAAATGCCTGGGCAGAGGAGCTCGTTAAGGAAGGTATGTGTCCATGTAAATTTCACGCTTCGTTGTGTTCAGAAGAGCAGTTTCCAAAAGATATCCAGTCTGTACCGCTGCCAACGTGAAAATTTCACAAGAAATCAGGGTTATTTATCAACGTGCTATAAAGTGAATTCTGAGAATTGGTATGTTTTTTTGATTCAAACAAAATTCTTGAAATTTGATTGTCAATGAAGGTACCATACGCCTTCCAACTTGAATGAAGGAAAGAGGAAAAGTTTAAGCAAATAGTATCTATCATTTGTTTTTTGTCTGCAATGCGCAAAAAGGAAATCTGTGTCCCACTGTCTGCTAAGTGCTATGATTGAAATCAATATAATGTCTCTGTGACATGAGACCAGGTCAAAGGTCAAGGGTCAAAACAGCTGATGTCTGACGGTCATTAGCACACCTGTAATACAACGGCTGAACATTTGTTTCAACAAATATCCAATAGTGTGTTTGGTGTAGGGCACACTCTTTCTTCATTTCTGTCATTTTGTGTAAGTACAAATGGTTCCCTTAATCTTTGACCTTTGACATAGGGCATATGACCTCATCACCCCCTTACCTGTATTACAGTGTTCCTTTTATCCAATAGCCAAACTTAGCCCTTACATTGTGTGACCTTTTTCAGTCCGCATTCAGACATAAATCCCTATAAAGTATGAAATAATGGCAGATCGTCCATGTAGCCGACACGAACCGAAGTGTCTGTTACCGGCTACCAAAAACTATGGAAAATAGTCAAGAATGAGCTACAAAATCACTATCAGTTTTAAGTTGCAGGTAGAATAAGTCTGTGCCTTTGTATAAAATACTATAAAAATAGTAGAAAGTGAACAACCAGCTGAAAGTTAGTTGAGGAGACCTTAACCGCATATCATTTGCATCTCATTGTCGGCTACATGGACTGTGTGCCGAAATAATTCTGTAGTATAGCACTATGACGGATCATTCATCAATCAGCTGCTTACAGTGTACACTGTACACACATGGGCATTTCCCAGATATCTCTCTTTTGCCCTGGATATTTAAACAGCTTGGCATTATTTATAAGGCCCAGGTTTTACTGTCGTCATAAATTCAATTCAAAAACTATATGTACTTTATTTTTCATGAAGAAACCTGTATTGTGATGATACAGGCATTGAGAATCAAAACAAGAATAAATTTATTATCCAATTATCTTTTTATGTGGAAAATTGCCTTTCATCATCTCGCTCAGAAATATGTCGTACATACATACAAACAACGACAAACACTTAAAATACTCCAAACTAGCTTGAAGATTTATTACAAAAGTTATCTAATAAATGTGTACGAAAAGAGCTTTTCATTGCTGTAAATCGCCAATGCTAGCAGTCGTAGTGAGTTAAAAATAAATCATCCTATTGCTAGAGGGATAAAAGAACATTTACATAAATCTAATTCTTAAATGCTGGCGCCTAGCTGTTCTGAAAAAATAAGACGGCATGAGTGCAACTCCTGATGCTTGTCATTCATGTATGCATCATTTTTGACCAACTTTTTGTCTGTTTAATAAAAATTCACAGAATCACTCTTTCTGTGATCTAAGGTGGTAGAAGATTGAAACTTTTCAAAGAAAAAAATTTAAATAAATTCCAATAATATCTGGGTATCTATACTTTGTCTGCTGCTTCTCGTCTTCTGTTTAAATTACTGTGTAGGTTGGCTGTCAGTACGACAACTGGTCTCGCACTTTGATTTTCATCACAACTTGGAAGGCTTTTTGTTGTGCTCTATCACAGGTTTGATAAGTGTCGCAAGTGCCAGTGTATAAATACAGTGATTATTTCTGCCACACGAGACCAGTTGTCATTTGTCTTCTAACAGCCAACCTCAGGTTAACTCAAACAAAAGATGGCAAACAGCAGAGAAAGTATAGATGCACTGATATATAATCACTGTATTTGTACACTGGCATTTGCCACACTTATTAAACCTGTGATCGACCACAACAAAGCCTTTGAAGTTGCAATGAAAATTAAAGTACATCTGGTGGATCATCTGAAGAAAACGTATCATTATGCCTTCCTGGCTCTCCGAGTTGTAATTCTCTTCCGTTTGTATCTGGTTACAGCGTAGATGCTGATCCTCAAGTGTTTTGTACTCCAGGGTCTATGATTAAAGCAGCATTTGCAAACAGAATTGAGCTGCCTCTAAGTGGTTAAGAATACGTTCTTACCTACCGGTAGTGACTAAACTATGGTTTATAAAAACAAATTTATATAGCACAGATTCTAACAATATTCCAGCTATTTGATGGTGTGAATAATTATGTGCTGATGACTCTGAAGTTATGAATATCATTTAATCAACAGAGCTCAGAAAATGCCTGCAATCAGAAGACCTCAGACAGTACGCTGTCAACCTTGACCTTGAGGATGATGAACTCAGTGAGGAGTATGATCAAACTGGTACGTTGATTTCTCTCATCTTGTCATGAAATGTACATCTCCCAGTCGTGACAACACTCCCTGCCAGGTTAATCTGTTGCCAATCACCCTCAGATAGTTAAAAGAATTCAAAAAGCAAAGCAGAACTTGTCCCTGTATACCAAATGTTGTCCCATAAATCGTATATCTGACAGGCTCGACCATTTGAATATGAAAGAAAACCGAAAATAAAGGGCTTTACGTTGACTTGTCTCGCTGAGACGGAGATCAAAACTATTATTTTACTGGCTTAACCAAAGGATTTAAGTTACAAGCAATCGTTTGTGTACTCTGATATTTTGAGCTGATTTGGAGTGATTTGATCCGGAAAGGGTTAAATAGTATGACCGTTTACATACAGGTAGGTAATGGGAAAATAATAGGAAATGTATGCGATGAGTCAAAGATAAATCAAAAATTGCTGCGGGCGGCAGAAGAGATTACCTGCCATCGTTCCGGGTCAAGACCCTCCTTTCTCTTGCCCTTCCATTGCTTTGACAATGTACTGTATGATATAAACCAAACTGCAGGAAGAAAAGTCATGAACAACAATTTACAAGAAATTTATGAAGCATTCTTATCCCACTCATATATCTACATAGGCGATACTGTTAAATATCCCAGTACAAATATGGCGGCTGATATCTTTGAAGCATGTTTTTCCTATCGAGAAAAAGCATTTTGTCTGATGTCCTTGTTCCACATAACTCTGCTAAATTAATGTAGTGCCTGTTTTATGTCAGGGTATCACTTTCACTGATTTCACTTAAATTCTCTTGATTACGTTCTTTTGTTGCACTGTTTTTCTTGAGAATGCCGGTCAAGTTCCAAGAAAAACTTTCAATCTTGATTACTGGCTGTTATACAAGGTACGGAAAGAGGAAAGACGACGTGCCGGTTCGTGCAGATCCAATCGCAGGGACTCAATCATCATGTCACCGCTTTGCTTGTTCATGCATTAAATGATATACTATAATCTTAAACACAATATAGAAGTGCAGAACAGAACAAGCAAAACACTTAATCTTTTATTGCCCAGATACCGGTGTTGTTGACTTCGGGCATATTGGGGTGAAGGGTCGTGGCACTAGGATGGCTGTCAGCAGGGCGGGGAGCTGTATGACCAAACTTTAACAACAGGGTTGGTTGTGCAGGGTGCCAGGCAGTCCAAATACGTTATTATACAAACAAAAATTGTCATAAACAAAATGTTGAGATGCCAGGATGTATGTGTATAAGTCCATGTACTGGCAAGATTATAGACAACTAGAAGCACACATGGCTGTGAAAACAGGATATAATAGGCAATTTATACCTACATATATTGCATACACGTACACACACACACAAAGCCACTCCTGTGAAAAAAGCGTGATTTGGCTTTATTTGACTTTTAAGTAGCGTTACATGTTACAAGTTCAATCGATAAAATAGATACCTACATGTGTGAAACTCCTGTGTCTGAAACTTGCCATTATTTTTTTCCAATAGATATTTTCTACAAATCGGTCTGTTTCTTGGTTTTAATACTCCATTGTGCACCTGAAAATGCCCAGTATTTAGCATAGCACCATTGCCCTTATATGATCTGTAAGAGGCTTTTGTTTACAATTGAAAAGTGAATATTTGCCCCGACTTGAATTCAGCATTCAGAAACGAGGGCAAACCTTGTGCATATGTGCACTGTGTTGACAAGCCAAATACCAGGGACTACATTGCAGAACAGTAATTGACATGATATAGGGGGAAAAATGCAGAAAAACTGTGAAAATTTACAGAACCTGGATGCTTGAGATCATTATCAAATCAAATAGCTCCAAAAACTTCCCCTTTACACAGAAAGGTGTAAATGGCAAAGCTTTCATTCTGGTCAAAATAATTTATCTTCTCATTGGACCATTGACACTCACAGGTGAATCTCTGAACAAATAAAAACACCAGTAACTTAGTGATGCATACAGTGTGTGTGTAGAATGCCAGTCTTCCCCGTTGCTATGGTTTTCATTTGGTTTGTCAATCCTTACAGCTGTGCCCCGGCTCAAATATCGCCATCGTTGGTGGTAGGGTTTTATCCAGTCATGGTAGTAACATTTAAAATGTAACTGTTTTCTCAGTTTCAAAACCTATTTAGCCTTTGAGTGCTATAATTTTTCCCACCAAAATTTTAGTGCAACATTTCACCCATTTTTATGAATTTTTCTGTAATGTTTTGGACCAAATAGACATCACATTTCATTGGCTACAGTTTTTTATAAAAAATTTGCAAAAATTAGAAAAGAACTGAATGATGTAATTTTTATAAAGGCAACAAAATTTGACTTTGGCGCTCAAAGAATTAATGTGTACAAATACACTTGTTTGTTTATATTGCTCTAAAATATTAATGTTTGTTACCAACAAATTATTTACAGGTCCAAAACTGTAAATGAAAAAGAAGCTTTAATGTTGTAAATTTAGAATGCTAATTTCTCTGCCTTTCATTGATATATTTTGGTCAAATTCCTATTTTTCCTAGATCCTTATGATGCACTAATAACTGGGAAATCTTTCAGTCTAAATACTTGTAGTTTTTGTGATATTTTCAGCAGAAACCTTTTTCATTTCTTTGGAAATATTACTAGAGGGCTGTAACATCAAGGGACTAAAAAGATAAAAATCAATGTAGGCTAATCCATGAAATATGACTGTGTGAAATTTCTGTGCGGCACACACATGGAATCTCCTTCAACATCGCCGAGCAGAGAGCATGATTTTGTTTCCTAGCAACATGGTTGGAGGGGATAGAGTGTAGTGTCTACAGAAAGTGTCATTGAAGAGGGATGTACCTTCCTTTAGCTGTAAAACCATCATCGGTAAAGTGGAAAACTGCAATGTTGGGATGGCGAAAATTTGTAATTAAACCTTAGAACTTAAAGTAGTCATCATTATAGAGTGAAGTGTGTGTAATTCTGGTAATTTGTGGTATAATATTCCCATCCTGATATCGTGTAGTGAAAACTTTCATAGTATTGAGAGCTGACAAAACAAGGAAAAAACCTGCTTGTACTGGTTTTTTTCAGTTTCCGTATTCTGTATTTAAACTAGGTCAACAGCCCACATCTATTGACCCTGTAATTTTTCAATTATACGCTACTCGCGTATTAAACTAAAGTACACTAAACAGTGAAAATAAGTACAGTTATTGAAGTTCAACCAGTTCATAAGAGATTTTCAGGAAGTGAAATTACCTCTTTGATAACTTGTTATTGCCATGTTATTTAGATAATATACATACATTATTACCTGTCCAAAAGTCATAAAAATAGGCTAAAAATGGTAACTTTCAAATCTATGAAATATTTTTGTTGTTCAAGGATGTAGAAAATAGCCGGCAGCCAGCAAAAACAACTGTCTGTCAGCTGAAATTTGCCGGCAGTGAAAATTTAGTTTTAGTGAAAAAATCAGGATATTTTGCACATACAATACTTGTAACCGCCTGTACTTTCATTTTCGCCTCCCGTGACCAAAATTTTCTACACCCCTTGCATTCGTGGACCATTTCTTTTTGCTGCCAAAATACATGTAGCCTGCTAAATTGGTTGTTACATACGATTTAACTTGTATGTAATGAATGACTAGTGCAGGTTAGACGGGACTCTTTTGCTTATTTATTAACTAGACATAACTCTTTAATGAAGTTGGTCACTAAATAGAAATTATCGGAACGTATCCTAAAGGTAACATCAAAGCTGTTTGGATCACCAGTGGTCAGTCTATACTTGTAGATAAACAAAAATGTTGCATTGATATAAATTTTTGAAATATAAAACAGCTAACACACTAATGGGTACACCTAGTAAAACTTGAACCTCAGTATCAGCCTGGGTAAAGTCAGTCACTACTCTATTTTGTTTGTTTGTTTGTATTTTATTTTGTGTTGTTTTGTTTCTGTTTTGGCAATATCGGCTCGTCAGTTCCATCGACATAGCTTTCCAGGCCATTAAACCTTATGCTATGACACATTATGGCAATCAGTGAGAAGTGAGTGCGAACACTCTACGTGATTCACATAGCTGACAAGTTAGTCACGCCGACCTCCTTGAAATAGTTCTGCAACGCAAAATGAAAATCACACATTATTCTTCGAGATATTTGGCTTTCTAACGTTCCTCAAGTATTACCATTAACAGCCCCTGCTCAGCGCACTACTACGGTGTTGTCATATTTCATCGTACCAGAAGATTAAGGTTTGGAATTTTTCAACGACACCAATCAGGAGCTCAGGCATTCCATCCACATAGCTTAGATTTAACCTCTTGATGGTCGGACATCTCATAGATTTTTTACCATTTAATAAAGAAAGCTCCAGCTCCATTCATGGTCAACATTTCTCAGAAGTCAATTTTTAGCTCGGGTCTTACTCAGGTAGACAGATCAAGAATATATTCAAAAATTAAATTCAACATCATTTTTTTCAATAAAAATAATCAATAAACTTTTCACTCGTTTGTTGTGTGCGTTTTTTTAAGAATTAAATATTATTATTCTTATTATTATGCTACATGGTTGGGTAATAAAATGTGTATATGCATCTACATGTATGTCAGCATGTTTTGCCAGCATTTAGTGTACAGCAAACGGCTTCCTGTAGTTTGTTCTGCTACCCGATGGCTGATTGCGTGATGCAGATCAGGGTTTGTTCAATTGGGTGATAAGTAAAGGCACTAAAGGTATTTATCCATGTGTGGGCTGTGTGAAGCCATTTGCAGCAATCTGACCATTAAAAATGGTTACAGTTGAACAGACCGGTACGTTGTTCTCAGATGCAGAGGCACAGTTAAAGTACTGTCATTAAAGCTAGACAAATTCTACAAATGGCTTGACGCTGCAATGTTGTTACTGTCACCAATTTATGGTGATCAATGGGTTGGCAGTGTCTGTGGCTCTGGCATTTAATTTTCAGCGCTTAGGTTCATTTTAAGTGTACTGATAAAGGATGCCAATGCATGCATGGACTGGCTTTATCCGGACAATGAACCGGGCCATTTCCCATCTGGTATTCATGCAGATATTTAAAAACTAACGTGTTGTTTCCTGTGTTCACTCTGCCAACTAATAAATTATGCATTTGATTCACCAAATGCATAATGATACATTTCAATAAAGCTTGCATAAATTAATTGTACCCTGGCATAAAGTGGTCTCCCTGTAAGGCATGCCCCGCACAAATTGTTCCCAGTTCCCAAAACCAAAAACATGTATGTTCCCCGTCATTACATAATATATCTGTATCAATATTTCTCTTTGAGGAGATCAATTGTCGTCAGCTCACAGTCTTATCGCCATTGAGTCTAGACAGATTTTAACAATCCACACTTGCTGCCGGGCTGAAATGCAATAATATGCTACAGGTATACTCAGTCAATACATGCACACAATTCATAGGTGTTTGAAATCAATAGTACATTATCCAGTGGCTGCGAGTGTAATAAAACAGTTTGCACTTTTACCCATTGTGCTCAGAGTGTGCTATCTCGGTCATCCATTTGCCCATGGAATATACATGTATTCTGGCCGGCAGGGTACCAGTGCATAGAGCAACCAGAAATATTTTTATGTATACTGTATGTAAAAATAATAGCAAGCAAGAGCTGTTTGTCAGGCTTTGCGCTACACTTTGGCTATCAGCTGGAAATCCCCGTCCCCCCCCCCCCAGTCAGTGAATGGAATCGCCCAGACATTGTGTCTCTATCCACACTAAAACACTTATTCTTCTTGGCCAATGATGGACTAATATAACACCTGTATTAAGCTTTTACCAAAAGATTTCTCTGTATTGACAAGGAATTGCCACCGTGACAGTAAATGGAATCACCCAGAATTTCGATACCCTATCGGCGAATGGAACTGCTCCATTCAGTCACCTGGAAAGCGATGAACCCAGATTGCATCTGCGAGTGACGTCCTGGAGCAATTCCAATGCATGTGATGCGATGCGAGCTGTAAATCATTAGCCGTCTGTTGAGTAGCTCGCAGAATGAGCTAAAACTGAGGACGAATGTGTTTTACATATACGATAACACGAACTAGCTGAACATGATTATTCTAATCAACTTCCCGTTCTGCCTCAACACAGCGTGGCTTAATTGCCTTCCAACTGTTGTACATTTTTTTCACCCTTTTCGTAATGAAGTAAATTAAATCAAAAATAGGTAATGTCAACAATAGCTTAGGTGTATTCCTGCACGGCATCTCCAATTTCACATTGTGTGCATAAACCATATGTATTTGAAGTGAGTGAGTTTGGAAACAGTGGTGGCATTGTCAATATCCAATGCATGTAATGCCAAAGCGGTCAATGTTCGTGGTTGAGATACCATCCTACATATCCCCAGGTAAGCGTAGCCGCCTCTCTCTTGTGAGAAGTTTTGACTTGTCACCTTTGCCTTTCAATCTTCCTGCCGTGGGAATGTTCAGATAACTTCCTGATTTGAGCTGATCTGCAGGCCATAACTGAACACTGTGCATGCTGTAGGGACTAAGGCCCGTCCACGTAGTAATTGGATTGATAGCTCGCCAGGAAAACAAGCTCCCATGGTGCTATGATTCATGTATTTCACAAGTTTTGGACATGCCAATCTGGGTGAGAACAACTGTAAGTCTTTGATTTGCCCCAGTGTCCGTCCATGTATGGCCAAAGTAATGTATACATTGTAAGGCAGATCATGTGTTATATTGCCCTTAGGTAAATCAATGCTGTGTATAGGCCGAAGATGACTATATCCGGTAATTTCTTGTCTCTTTTATGAAAAGCTGTTCACTTGCCCTTTGGGGCCAGAATATTTTACGATTTACACTTTCCTAGGTTTATATTACCTTTTCACTGATTTACTGTGCACCTTTGCTGGAATTTGAGATCAGCTCTGACTACAACACTGGTTGTTCTGAACCGACAAAGTAATAAAATGTCAATTATAGGTCTGCTGTGTTGTTGCCTTTTTGAAGCTTCCGTAAAAAGAAATTACACTTTTATAGAGCCCATTCTCAAGGAAAATATGCTTAAAGTTTCCTACAATCTCGAAGTTAACTTTGCAGATAGATTTAGAATGTGGACATGAAGTTAGAAATGTGGCTTTGCACTTTGAGTGAATTCAACATTTTCAACTAGGTTTTAGGCACACACTAGAATAGTATACTCATTGTGTTGCAAGGAACAAACAGCATAGCAGATAGTATGACATGGTGTAAGGTAGTATATTGAAGAATGATATATAAAGGCATGGTGTGGTATATGTGTATACTGTTATAGATCTACCGGTAATTGAGTTTTTGGTGCATCATTGACAAACAATACACAGTTACGTTGTGTGTATGTACATATATGTACACACACTGTGTAAGTATATATGTATATATACACACACCCAGTTTACTGGTGGGTAGTGGTATAGTGTACTGTTTACATGTGTATACATAGATATATATACATACTAAATATAAGTAGGTATATGTCTGGGGTAAATGTATATCATGTATGTGTGTTCTATATTTGTTTATACATACACTGGTATATACACTCATATATACTGTACATAAACTATGCCAAAAGTTACTTCATGTATGTTGCTGTCTGCTAGTAATTCTATTCAAAGACAGAGGACAGCTATCCATTCTTACATGTAACTTCTCTTTTTTAATTAAATGTGAAACAAAAGCAGTAATTTGGACCGTTTTTGTTGGTTGGTATGCGAGAGCTGTATAAAAGGTTTTCAGGAATTAAACGAGTTTGTGTGCAATGCAAGTTGTAAGGTTACAATTAATTGAACATGTACCGGTATATGGTGTGTTACATGCAATAGAGACTATAGACCAGGTTCTGCCAGTTGGCGTTTCTTTTGTTTCACTGGCTGTTCAGTTTTTGCTGACAAGAGCTGTCACCGAGGCGCCAAATGCGACAAGATTACCTTTTCTGCATTCCCAGTGCCGCGACAACGCACCCGTGCTAAATTCCTGTAAGTGTACCCGTACATGTACAGATCACCTGGGCATTTGACACATGCTCACTGATGACATCTCAGAGTCTATTCTCACATCTACTCAACCCTTGTGATACCTTGTTATGTATTAACCTCAACTTTTGATCAACTCTGGCTTTGGTTTGATTTTTTTCTCTGTCAGGTATCATGGAAGACCCGCTGATAAATGAGATAGAGGACTCACACGTCCCGGTACAAGAACAGACCAAATATGGGGACAGAGTCCTCTCGCTGACCGAGCTTGAAGCCTGGGCGGACAGCTTAGTCAAAGACGGTGAGTGCCAATGTCTTTAGCGTTCTCTCGTTGTTGAAGTAACAATTTAGTATTTTTCTGACATTTTTTTCAGTTTTAATAGAAAATGGAACAACCATGAACCCAAGTAATATTTATTGTTGACGTGATGAGTGCAAAATATAAGCTACTGTGACCATACTTTGTGCTGAGGTTTGCAATTTGTCAGGACAGATGTCAGCTCATCATTCTATTGATAATGTGAGGGTTCAGGTTCCTCGCAATGCACATGTAGGTAGAGCTAAAACAAAGTCTAGGTCATTTCAGAAAGGTGTTTTCGAAATAACAACCAAAAATATACTCAATCTTGACAGAAGCTACATGTCAGTGTATCATGACCACAAGCATGGTCAGTGTACATTTTACTGCAGGCAAGTGACTTGATATTGGACTTTAGAATTTGTCAGGGGTTTTTACAGTCTGTACAAAGTTCATCGAGTGTAGCACTTTTGGCAGACAATAAAAACGGCAAGACAAAACCACCATTATAAAGACTCGCCAGCAAATGCAACATGTATTTGTGAAAAGCATACACCAACATGCTGTTTCACCACACTGATATTCGTCCTACAAGGACTGTACATGTATATACCGGAAAATCACAGAGACAACAGCTGTAACTTTCGATAATATTTTCATAATTTTTGTTCTGTGAAACAAGAGTATTCTTCTCCCTAAAAGTAACTTGAAACACAAGCTGTGAACCTGGCAAACCCAATGCAATCTACGGTATACAGAAGGCAACTTGTTATTGTTAACAAATGAATAATGACCTTTGAACTCAAATTAAGCCGTAATGGTTCTGACCTTTGAACTCAAAGTCTGGAGGTCAAAATTACCCATTACGATTTGACATTGTCAGAGGCAGTCTGTATTCAATGACAAGTGGAGCCTCCAGTCATTTCATTCTGGCAGTAGAACAGGAAATGGTGTGTACTCACGGAGCTAAAATACTGGAAAATACATCAAAAAACACCAGCTGATGGAAGTTCAATGTCAAATAGAATGACTTCATGATGAAAAGTGATACCAATTTTCAGCAACTTGCCATATTCGTATACATACATACAATTCATACGTATATACATGTACTGTACTCTTTGGGAGTACTGCATCAGTTTTCTGCATGTAAATTTATCTTTTTGTTTGAACTTGTCTTAAAGTGATAGTGATAGTGAAAAATCAACACATGTTACTATTTCTGTAACTATTGAAGTTGAAGAGTGTAGCCATGTCATGCAATCTTAGAAATATCTCAAGGCGCCTTATACTACATTTATAAAAAAAGAGTAAAGGAATATATTTAAAAATCACACAAGTAACTCTCTATAAAGAGGTTAAGTTTTTAATTGAGATTTAAAAACATTAATATTATCAGCACATCGGAGTTCAGGCAGGTGCGTGTTCCATACTGTCATAAAAACATGAACTAATTTTTCTGTAGAATTTGTATCAAGAAGATTACGGATTTTCCTGATTTTCCATGAAGCAAATATGCAGACTTACATAAATTCACGATATAAGTTAACATAGATGCTGATACATCAAGTGGAACACCCAAAGCGTTTCCGACATTAACATGTATCTTTGTAAAATGGAAATAGTACTTGAATATACAGCTTTGCCATTGTTCCCGCAAGTCACATGTGCCATTTCACAAAAGTGTGGTATTTACAAGTTTTCATGATATTTGTTTGTTTCAGAAATCGAAAATTTTTTCCTCTATGAAAAGGACAAAATGTCGAGAAGACTGAAGAAAGACGTGATCGTAATAGGAGCAGGCATCAGTGGTGGGTAGATACTGCACTATATTTAACAAACTCTACGTCAGAATTTCAAAAAAATCGATAAATTATTGACAGAGTCGGATAATTGATTGGTTTTGTATTCATCAGTGTGGGCTCTCTGTGGTTAATGCACCATGTAACATTTAAAAATTTCCTCACACAGAAACCCACAAATTTATCCCCGTGGATATAATTTTATATATGAACAATCGAGGAATTTCTGTATCTCCAACATATTCATCCAAAGACCCAAAGGGTTATCTTGAATGGTGCATGCATTTACTAGACTTGTAGAGAATTTAGTGAAAGTTTCTAGTGATATCTTGTGCTCTTGACATCTCAAAAAATATAAAAAAATCAATTCAGAAACAATCACTAAAAGTAAAAGAGGATTGTAATTTTGATATGTCAACAGTCGACATCCGAACAGAACTTTTGGAAGACAGTTTTAATCAGCAAGTTGATTGAAAACAGGGAATACTTTCAACGAAATTTAGTCTTGTCACTGTAAACTTTAATTCCAAGGAGGAAAAATGGACTTCTACAGAGTTGAACAAGAAAATGCTATAGGTTTCAGTCATATTTCATATGTTATACGGCTAGTTTTCAATCGGGTTCGAACTCACAACATACGGCATCAGTCGCCTAGTGGAGAGTCAATAGACAGAACCACTCGGCTAAATCTCCACTCCCATTTAAAGAGTGGTTCAATAGCCGGCTAAGTTGTTACATTTTTCTGACTGCGACCGCTCCACATGTTTTAGAGTTCATGAAGCACTCACGCACGTACGCTCACTATCACACATCACACATACAAACTTTATCGAAGCGAAGCAATGAATACATCGCTTAAACTGGGCGAACAACAGTCTCGGGGACAATTCTGTCCACCAGCAGAGCTATCAATCCAGGGTAGAAAATACGGCTAGTTTTCAATCGGGTATATGTATTCTGCAAAGTATTGAAATCCAAGATGGGCATTTTCATAAATCTAATTTTATTGCAAAAGATGAACATAAAACTCATCTTATAAACCTTATTCTGTTCTTTATTAGCAATGTTACTGTAATATTTTTGCGTAGAAACAATACATTCAATTTCAGCATCTTCAGTATTAATGTGTTGTTTCACTCTTCTCATAACATTTCAACTGTAAAGAATAAATAAATTCAAACTATTTTTGTTGTCGCCATAGGCATGTCAGCTGCAAAGCTATTGCATGAAGCTGGACTTGATGTCTTGGTGTTAGAAGCCAGGGACAGGCCAGGAGGCAGAAGTGTCACATACCGAGTAAGAGAACTTATTTTGTATTCAAATCCAGTCACAGGGAAATGCGATCATGATAGTTTTGGAAGCATTATTACAGACCGTTGAAGAGAAGATTTTTTAAGTTAAATTATTCAAAGTTCTTTAAAGGGGAAGTTCACCAAGGATGATTTTTACATATGTGGATAGCTCTGTGGTCATTTACCCCAGAAAAGCTATTTTCACCATTTATAACTCGCCCGATTTTCTACGAAAATGATAAAAATAGTACAGGAAGTTGCCCATGTAATTTGAATCATGGGAAAAAAGCCCCAAGCTTGGAGCTTGCATCATGTGATATGGAAGGGACCATCTTTGGATGGGTATGGCCCCCACATTGTCCACTCACAGTAATACAGTAGTAAACAGCAACACAAAATCTGACAGTGGACAGTTTATTGTAAGTGATTCACCGTTTATGCAAGGCTATTCAGTATAAACAAAAGTTATGTAAATACGCACAGCCTGGTTTAAGCCATCAGAGTGGAGTGGACTATGCCATACCCATGGGAAAATGGTGTCTTCCATATCACATTATGCAAGCTCCAAGCTTGGCGCTTTTTCCCATGATTCAAATTACATGGGCAACTTCCTGTACTATTTCTATCGGTTTTTTGTAAAAATTGTGCAAGTTATAAATGGCGAAAATAGCTTTTCCGGGGTAAGTGACCATAAAGCTAGCACATATGTAAAAATCATCCTTGGTGAACTTCCCCTTAAAAAAAATAATTTACTTGTACAAGACAAATGCCAAGCTTATTACCAAAGCTGAATAAGAACATTCTATAAAGGAAATGTCGACTCGAATTGGAAAGCTGTGTGACCGGCCACATAATGCAAGAGCACGTCTAATTAAAATGCAAGGACATTGCCCCCCAAAATTGTGTTTGCAAATTTCATCATCATTTCAAGAAACCTTAATGAGGTCATCCTTGAAAACAGGAGAATGAAATTTGAGTCTGTCAGATGAGCAATTTCAGAGGAGACTTTTGAAGGAAAATGTGCAAAAATATTTAAAAAATTTAAATATGTTTATTATATGAAAGTTTTTGAGAATTCTGAATCAGGAGTCCCCTTGGAATCTTTATATTAGATTAATAATCAATCAGAGACTATTAGTATCAGAGAAGGGAAAAAAAATGAAAAAAGAGGAAATTGGCCCTCCCAAAATTCATATGTACAGAGTGGAGTAGGAACTTGTATTTTGCAAGAGATGATGTCGACACAGAACAAATGATATGCAGTGTTGAAAGTTTTACTGTAAGGCCATTTAAAGAAATATTTTTGTTTTGCCGTCCATGGATTTTTGAAGAAAGCTGCCAGCCAGCCAGAGTAAAAAACAGACAAATAACACAAGTGTATTAACATTAGCTCAATTTTTATTTGGTTTCTTCTGGAAAAGTAATATTTTTATTTGTAGTAGTGTTAACATTGTGTTTGTTTTCTTAATTTTCTCTGAAAACCTACCAGCACGTGGACGACAAACAAAGAGTTTTATTTAAAGCGCCTAACAGTATTTGTGTGGATGATGTAATGAAAAGAGCAAGAAACAGTGGCCAGCTGTTTCATGTTGCATTTCCCTTTGATCAAAATTTTGCCGATCACAGGACAGTTGTATGCAGTAGTTCTGCACAGCGTGGTTTGATGGTTCTGCATTCATTCATTTTTCATACAAGTCCATATCAGCTTTCACAGGTCTGTCATACCAGTGCAAGGGGAAAGCCACAAACAAGTCTGAGCAAAATCACACACACACACACTAAAATATGTGATTACAGAATTCAGACAATTGAACTTTTCCACCACCTCTGCATTCACCAAAACCATTGCAAACTTCACCCTTTATCTAGTCGATAAGAGGGGGGAGACAGCAAAGGATTAATAGGGTTCAACTGTAGCTGGTTAAAAAGGTTAATCAAGGTATTTCAGTTCTGCAAATGGAATGATGAATTGCAGTGTTGCTTGATAGCAAGGCAGATAGATACAAAAAGCTGATTATTTTGACATTGATTATGAGACCATCGGCACCAAAGTTAGACTTAACCAGAGGGCCTTATACCACTGAATCGAGAAAAGTCTCTCTGACACAAGTAAATTTGAAATATATCTTGTGCTGACATACAGCTGATATAAAGACAAGTCCAGATATCACTAAAATCTATTCAAAAGGTTCAAAAGTCAGAGAGCTCTCTGGATTGCACGTGTACATTGTCAACAAGGACAGATCCATAATTGCTGATCTACGGCTTTGTCTCTGTAAAAATAAATTTGTGCAAGAAAATCCCAATTTCATCAGCAGGAGACCCATTTATCCTTGGTTGTCCTGCCACCCATTGTGTCTGACCCTGAGGATGGCTCTCTGTCCGGGATCTCTGATAAAAGAGGCCGTTGTTCATTTTTGATAGGGACTCAATACCCCACTTAACAGGTCTCAATCCAGAACGTATTCACTCGGACTCCAAAAGAAAGACTTTCTGCCCTCTTCTGTTTTCATGCAAAGGAGTTTAGTGACAGCAGACTTCTTCGCTGGACAAAAACTTTGTTGAGTTTTGAAGGTCTTTCCCAATGAGCTATTTAAGATTTTTGCGCAGCAGTCTCTCTGATGTCAACCTCAACTGGTGTATTGATTTCATCAGTGAAAAAAATCTTGAATCGTCAATGTCCCATTTAAGAAGCCAGTAGTGTGTACTCTGCTTGTGTTGTCCAGCATGAAAAATATTTCAATTTCAATGCAAAGTAAAAGTTTTTTATGTTAAACATATAGAGCTAATCCTATCAAAAGTAAAAAAACGTTTACAATGTATTTGAAGATAAATGAATCCTGAACTTTATGGAGAGCAAGCTCATGTTTTATAGGTCATCACATTTTCGTATTTTTGTGTGAAGTATGGCAATACAAGTAATGTTTAATGACAGTGTGCCTTTTTCATGTCATGGGATGGTTCATTTAATATAGTCACATGCCCAAAGGTTTTGCAAAGGTTTTACTTTTACTTGTCTTGACGCAACGATTGTCAGTTCCCCCACCATGGCTGGCAAAATTACTGGTTAAACATCATAGTTAGAGAAATTAATGTTTTGTTTTGTTTTGTTTTATTTCTTGAGGAGTAAAGATTATAACTGCCAGTATTGTTGTAAGAGCTAAAAGCATATTCACCCTCAGGGTTGCCATTATGTGAAAAGAGTAACTTATTTGTCAATAGATGTGTTCAGTGTCTTGAAATATCATCGCAAATGTCATCTCTTTGTGTCTTGGATTTCCTTTGCCTTGACTATTGTTTCAGTGTCATTTGTCAGCTCATATTTATATGATGAAATTTCCTGGAAATGTGTTCAGAGATAATACATGTAGGTCGTGACAGAAAACTGGGCGTGACCTCTGGTCTTCGGAAAATGTTAACTCAAATGACAGCGGAAGACAGAACGGTTTGATTGATCAATGTAATCGGATACGTATTATATTGTATAATAGCCTTGGATTGCCAGTAGCTAATGAGACAGACATTGCAGAAATGTTTTGATCCGATGACTGTCAGGAATAAAAGCTGATAGTTGTTCACCTCTGACCTTTCACCCCTTCTCCTCCCCACCATTGGTTTCCATGGTAACCGAGGTGTAGTAATGGCCAGTGCGTATCTCACGGTGACAACCAGTGCAGAGAAATTTGAAAACACGGAAAATACCAGATCCGGATAATAGAATGTTTCCCAGCCAAGGAATGTTAATAATGTGTACATGTACTTCCAAGGAAGTGTAGTCTGTCATATCGTACAGGTAGAGTCTGTTTTTAGAGAGACTACAAAATCACCACAGATGTGTGTATATCACTGATAGTATTAAAACACAGTTCATGACCTCCCTGAACGATGTAGAAAACTAAAGATTAGGCCTGCAATACTTAAAAATCACAGCGACTGCAATATTTGATTACAGAGTTCCAAGAAGCACTTAACATACAGCACACTGCTCTTGCCAAATCTTTGGCTTTCTCTGGACCCCTTCAGGCCTGACTTACCCATATATATAAGGTTTCATGTCTGAGAGGGTTTAACAAGTACCAGTGGATAAAAATTTAAAATTTATCTTACTAGTGTTACCGTGGTGTGGAGTTTCTTCAAATTTGGTGACCAGCCTGCAGTCTGTTGTTAACCCTTTTAGCTAGTGTTCAGTCCATCACAATTGTATTGGTAATTTGTCGTTACTGAAATAAGTGTGCTCTAAAGACCCTTGTGCTGTTGGCAAGGAAGATGCAGAAATGAGCATTCATTTACTGATAGTTTGTTGTGGGGGTATTAATGATGTGCGCATGAAGATAGCAAGCCAGATGACGTCACTATGGCATATACGTATATGATGAAAATTTTAACAATTTGCAATCAAGCAAAATACGTCAGAATCATACTTCTTTGATGGAAATTGACCTCATCAGAGATAAAGACTTGTGACCGCAGTATGTGATTAACTTTGGTAGAGTGCCTGGTTCGTCTCAGATTCAGTAACTTTTCTATCTTATATGATCTCAGAAGGTACAATACCTATTCACCTGGATAGGAAGTCAGTGTCCAAAATCACCTGCCTACCCCCCCCCCAAAAAAAAGTGTTTATGGACAAAAGTTGTTGTAATTTTGGCTTTAGCTCCCCCTCGTTGTTTAAGGTAATATGCACCTCAAAAGTGAAAGACTTAAACTTTTGCTCTAACTTTCCTCAAGGAATCTTTCAATCATTCTCTTTCAAAATCAAGAATAAAAATAGGGGGTCACCTTGCAAATTTTGGTACTAGAGAAACAAATAATCCAAGATTTACCAATATTAGAAATTCAAAATGGCCGCCATCCCTGTGTTAACTCTATGGCGAAAAATAAAATTTTTCGAATTTTAAAAAACTTAGCCGATGGAAAGTTTTCTTTCACCAAGACCTTTAAAATGAACCCCCACATGTGGTATATCAGAAGAGAACTGTAAAAGTTTGAGAGTCTGAATGTCTGTCCCCGAGGTGCGTTCTACCTTAAGTTCAATGAAATGTACACACACACACACATGTATACATATAAGCTAGCACTCATTACATTAGCAGTCATTACTCATTGTAAATGCCCCCAAATTCAACCAGAGCAACCATAAACATCTCTAAACCAGACCTAAGATAACCTCGGAGACGAGACTGTCCACCAACAGCATTAGAGGTAACTTTCAGGATGATTAGGAATAAGCTGGTGTCTGATGCTGATTCCCAGTACTTCCGGTGTTTTTCCATGAGGAAAGCCACATGTACATTGACAAGCAATAAATCAATACTTTTTTCCATAAACACCATACGGCACACTATCATGTATTTCCATCCTTACATATTTCCATGGTAACCTTCATTTCTCCTGCCAGTCCAAAAAACAAGGCCGTTGTCAGTTTTATCGATCATGATCAAAATTTATTGATTACTATCATGTCTCTTGCAGGACTCCAGATATGGTTGTGCCGACATGGGAGCTGCCTTTGTAGGACCCACACAGAATAGAATTTTACGCCTCTTAAAAGAACTGGGAATAGAAACCAGCAGAGTTAATTTTGATGACGGAAAGACGGTCATGCTGCTTGATGTAAGAAGTTTTTTAATGAAGCTGTGTGATAGAATATTATATAAGCCTTACACCCCCATTCTGCAATTCAGGGTCCCAACTTTGCTGTGGCAAAATTATGATTGTTCCAAAATTCTGTCCAGAGCAGGGTTGAAATGTTGTGATCAGTGTTTTATGTGGAGCATATTTACAGAGAGTATACGGTAATGTGTGCAGTGTGAAAGCCACGATTTGTTTGCAAAAATTTTGAAATTTTTCAGAGAAACGTTTTGTAAGAGAGACAGCATTATCAGGCATGGCATAAACAATGCTGAATTGACATGAACAAAACAGAAAAAGTTATCAAGACAAAATTCATTTGTGTTATGACTGAGTTGTCTCTGTTTTGGTTAGGGTCATATTTCCATTTTTAGCTACTATAGACTATAGTCTATAGAAGCTATTGGGATGGGTATCCGTCCGGCGTCCGTCGTCAGTCTGTATGTATGTATGTATGTATGTATGTATGTCCGTTTGTGAGGCGTCCGTCCACTCAAATATCTTGAGAACCGCAGTACTTACTGATTTGATATTTGTTGTGTAGATGAAAAATATGATTTTGAGAAACTATTTTTTTTAATTTTTTGATATTGTTGAAAATAGGCAAATTAATGCCAAAAAAGGTGTTTTTGGTAAAAAATCTTCTACTTCATAACCGCTGGTCAGACAGCTTTTTTATTTGGTATACAGGTCCCTAGGGATAACCCAACTTAGATTTGTTCAAATTGTGATGAAATATGCAAATGTGTATTTTTAAGGAATTTTTTTGTCATTTTTGGTCAAAATTTGACTTACATTGTATGTAATTCTTGTACTGTATAAACCCTATCAATTCACCCAGAAAAAAATAATTAATAAGATTTTAAATAATTGAATTAATTAGGAAATCATCAAAGCCAAAATAATTTTAGTGTGGAATTATCAGAAAGTTCAACTTTTTTTGACAGTTCATAGTGAAATGCTTACCATCTTGGAGGATTAAAACATGTAAAGGCAACTTTCCTGAATCCCAACTTTGATATTCTGAACCACCATTTATGTTATCTAAAAGAAATTGCTCATAATAGTTTGTCATGATAGGGTGGTCAAATAAATAGAGATAGAGAAAGTTCTAATTTCCATTTATGGTTGACTTAGTAAGGATAAAATAAGATTACTTTTTGAGGAAAAAAATAGAGTGGTCAATTAAAAGAGTGGTCAAAGTGATATGGTTTTTATGGTAAAGCTTGGCTGTAAGATTCCTTATGTGCTATTTATAGCAATTATGCAATCTGTGTAAACAGTGCAATGAAAGTGTAACATGATTCCTTATAATGCTTTTGATGACCTTGAACTTCTTAAGTTTCAAACATTTGTCTTCAGTGTGCTTTCTCTGAGTACGTACAGTCTCAACTTATTCAACAGAACTTACTGGTTTACAAGTCCCTAGGATGACCTTAGTGAGATAATTTCATACAGTCAGGAAATACTTAATTTTGTATCCATGTCTATAGTAGCTTCAGGGACTTTGGCCCTATGTTTCTATCTCAGTGTCCAATTATGATGGCAAAATATGTTTAATATTTCATGACATGGTTTTTCAGTGTTTACAAGAAAAACTGTACAATGAATTATGCAAAATACCTTAAATATGCATTGATGGGAAGAAATATTGAAGAGAATTAATGAGAATGAAATGAAAGTCAGGAAAAAAAATAATTCAATCACTACGTTGAGACAGGGGTTGTATATCAAAGAATTTTGAATGCCGAAAAATTATGTATTATGGCACTCAACATAATCATATTGAGATAAAATGTTATCAATTATTGATGCCCTTATGGAAAGGTCAGAGTAGTTTCTATGAAATGTCAAATGATTGGCATATTGAAGGCTGCATCATTCTGTGTAATTTAGTCAGTTGTTTGTCTTTTTTTTCTCTGTCTGTTCCTCAGGGTTCAAGATATTCTTTTGAGGGTGAGATTCCTAATTTATATAATCCTATCATTGCACTGGATCTTAATCACCTTCAAGTGACGATACAGAACGAAGTTGAAAAAGTAGGTAAAAAGCTTCCTTGTTTTTTTCATTTGTTGATTTTCATTCTTGAAACCTGAACTCTGACCTGTCAAAGGTCAGGGGTCACAGGAGTCCAAACTGGATATCTTGTTGCTTTGTCTGTGTGTACTATAATGTATAATAAGGTTAAAAGGGCAACAGCTGTGTAAGGCTCTGATGGTTTCAGGTCTGTGGTAACTTGATACTGTTTTGTTTGTTCCGGGATGCCAAAGCATGTGTAGTATATTTACATGTTCAAACAGTGTGCTATTCCAATAGTAAAGGCAGAGATTATGAGGTCTTGCGGTAGCTCAGTTGGAAAATGAATAGCGTTGATCACAAATGACATCATTTTTTTCTCTCATCAATATGCATAAATAAATGTTTGTCTGTATTTTACGCATAAAAGACAAAAATGAAACCTTCTAGTTTTACAATGGCTACTAAAAGTCACACTAATTCGTATGAATTTATGGCTCAGACTACAAGCTGCAACAACTGCCACTCATACAACAACAACATTTATCCAAAGTTTAGGTATCGTTGTCACGTGTGTACAGCTATATTTGGTAACAAACCCGCAGCAAAATAATGAGATTGCCTTAAACAAGTTCAAACATAAAAGTTTGCATTTTAAGTCACATATTTTGATATCCAAGTGGGTAGTTTTATGGTTCTATATTTCTTTTTGAAATTCTTTTCTGTAACTGTTCAACCAACCCTTCCTAAGATAAGTCCATCTCCTAAAGATGTATAGATGTTTAAAACAGAGACAAATTTTACACCCTAATATTGCTCTTTCATTTGGAAGTGATGCTAACTTTCATAAAATGTCGGTGATTTTGCTATGAAAGCTTGGCTTTTTTGGAACAATGCTATACTATTGTTCATTGTATTTATAATAGTCTTTGATGTTCCAGATTGTTTTCAACAAGTGAGTTGAAAGTTAATATATGTGTGAACTTATGTTACATTTCACACTCAAAAGCAGCGTACTGAAAGTGAACCAGTGTAGACCTGGTTTCAGTTCAAGAAATGTGAGCCCAATGCAGTTTTGTGTGCCTGCATTATGTGGAAAAAGGGAAAGCACTACACCTGCAAAACCACAACAGAACCTAGTTATACAATCTAATTGTAACTTTCAATGTACCACGCCAACTGCACACTGTTTTGATCAAACGTGTGACTGTTGCCATGCCAATGACAGGATTATAGCTGTGCACTTTGCAGAAAATGGCGCACAAACAACCAAACCTTGAGAATGTCACATTTTGGCTTCTCTCCAAACAAATGAGTGTAATTCATATCAAGATAGCCATGAATACGTAAATGAAGGAAATTGAATGATGAAGTGATTAAATGAATCCCAATGTTTTTATTTAGCCATGAGTTGTGTTGAATTTGCTGTAAAATTTCCGAATCACAGATACTGAATTCAAATACACTTTTTAGGAGGCGCTGCGTCCAACGCAGCACCCAACTCTCAAAGATCACCTTTTCACAAATATTCATTCCATTTTAATTAATTTGTTAACCCAAGATTAAAATATTGGTTTGGCCCACCTTTAAGCTTGTCAAGCAGTCATAAGTTGCATGAAAAAGGAGTTAATTTATGCAAATGTATGCAAATCACCCATTTCCTGGCTTCTTTTTCTTCCCAACGTTAAAATTTCCAAAGAATTTAACTCCACTCTGGCTGGGTCAAATTTTCTGAAATTTTCACATTATGTTCTTTAAATACTATATAACAAGACTATTTTGTTTGGTAATAAAAGTTCTCACATTTTGAATAAGAGGCATTTTAATTTTGCTTATCATGATTTTAATCACTCTTTTGAGTGTTAATTTGGTCTTTTAACCCTTGCCATTTAAGAATGAGGATAGATAATGCAAAATAAAATAGTTATTTTTTTCCTGCATATACCCTTCTTTTAAATGAAATATTGCATTTCAGAAAGTCAAGTTTTTGACTGAAATTTATTTTTATCATTCATACCAAAATTGAGGTTTTTACCCCAAATATACACCCATTTTATCCTTTGACTAAACTACTGCTACCATACTAAACTTTAAAGTCTCTGCTTTTTGAAAATATACAGTTTGAGGGGGTTTCCTTGTCATCTTTGATGAGAAATATTGCTTTGAAAAAAACTGTGTTGGCAACATGCAGCTCCACCTTAACTTTCAATTTCTCAGTGACTGTCATTACGGGAAGGCTCCATTAACTTAGGCATACCCTACTTCCCTAGAGGATCAATTCCGCAGACCTGCCTTTCCTACAATGGCACTACAATAGCACCAGCTGGATTAGATAAACATAACAATGGAACATTCACACCTTGGGGATTAAAAGTCTTCTGTTTGTCACCCAGGCAAGGACTCGGTTTCAGGTACCATGCAAGTTAATGCAGTCGTCCCCTAATGTTAAAAAAGACACACTTCATGGCCATGTACTTTGCCAAACCAGAAGGTTGTAATTAGACCCAAAGGGAGACAGTTTCATTTCATTTCTGTGTTGTGTTGTCTCTTTCTCATCTCATCAATATCAGTTTTACCCCAGCCCCAAGTGATGGTTAGTCAGGCTGGTAGCTGCCTTTGAGATACCTCTCTGTATCACATAAGATATGACAGACCATTTTTTTATGACCCTGTTTGACCTTCATCATGGTCTTTCCGGTGATGTCTAGTACTTTAAGAGCAAAACCAGGCATACCAAGAGATTTTGATCAATTCATGATACACATGCACAAGCGAAAGCAAGTGCAAATTTTGAAGGAATTCAGGTCAAATCAGCTGGCATAACTATTGCTGAGGTGCTTTATAGCTACAGTGTTATGTCATAACAGTATATTGAAATTCTGACATTAAACATTAAAAAAGTGATTTTACTCTAACTGAGAGCATGCTCATGTCCCAACTGCGCCGTATTGCAAACATAGCTCTCATATTTTGACGTCTTTATCAATCAGATCACTGTATTTGCACCCAAGATATACTGTACGGTATAACAAAGGTTGAACATCCATTGGGTTGACAGTGGCGATTCAGTACAGAATTCTATGAGAATGGGCAGACTGCTGTTATGATGCTTCCAAATTTGGTAGGCTAGACTTTTGCACGTGAAAACAAACTATCATCTCATGTCTTAGCCATCCACAACATGGCCACCAATGAAATAATGCTCTGGAAAGTAAATCAAAACACCAGGATGTAAGGTCATATTGAGGTCATAGAAATGCAAAACTGTCCTGCATGGCCTGCGCTTACCATGTTAGATAACCCTGCACAAAACTGTTTTATATCACCTTTGAAACTTTCGGTAACAATTTTTTTTTTATTTATTTTGGAACCTCCAGCTTCCGCTTTCCTCACCTTGGGACGCACCTTTTGCCAAGGAGTATGACAACATGACTGTAGCTGAGTGGTTTGATAAAATTTGCTACACTGAAAGCAGCAGGAGACTTGGCAGGATAGTGACAAACTCAGCTTTCTGTGTGGAACCTGAACAGATTTCACTGCTCTACTTCCTATGGGACCTCAAAGTCGGTGGAGGTAAGTATCAAAAGAATTTTCAGTCTGATTTCAACCTACTATCTAAAAATTGGCTAAACTTTATTTCAGGAACATGCAACAAATTTTTTAGCTCAGTGAACAAAAAAGTACCCCTCCCCATACCCTCCTCCGTCATCAAATATGCAATTGATACCCCATGTGTAGTATATTTAGGGTTTCGAGACCACGGGTCCGAAACCTCTAGTAATCGTTCCGTTTTTTATTATTATTATTATTATTATTATTATTATTATTATTATTCTTTTCTTCTTCTTCTTCTTCCGTCCTCTAAATGCAACTGCCACGCGAACACTGTTGCACCTAGAGACTTCAAATTTGGCACATAGGTAAAACTCCTCACAAGTAATTTTTTGATCACATGACCATAACAATGGGTCACGTGACCTGGCAGCCATATTGAAATTAAACTTTCAACTTGGCTTAATTTGCATAAAAATAAACCAATCAAAATTCTGTTAGATATTTTTGTAGACCATAGGGCTAGGCTCCTTCATGCCAATTTCAAGGTCATAGGCCCTGCCGATTTTGAGAAGAAGATTTTTAAAGTATTATTTTTCACATTTTTCAGTGACCTTTGACCTCCCCTATAGATTTACAAATGCCCATTACAGGCTAGCCAATAGAGCTAGGAGTGTGGTTCTTTTCGACATAGACGATCATTGGCTGTTAATGTTCACCGAAATATTTTGGGTCAGGTCACGTGACCTTGACCTCATTAATTATGCGCATATCTAATTCTAGGCTAACCAATAGGGCTAGAGATCCGAATTTTGGTACACAGGGACTACTATGGGATAGAAATCTATTGCAAATATGTCACGTGACCAGACCTCATTAATTATGCACATATCTAATTCTAGGCTAACCAATAGGGCTAGAGATCCGAATTTTGGTACACAGGGACTACTATGGGATAGAAATCTATTGCAAATATGTCACTGTGACCAGACCTCATTAATTATGCGCATATCTAATTCTAGGCTAACCAATAGGGCTAGAGATCCGAATTTTGGTACACAGGGACTACTATGGGATAGAAATCTCTTGCAAAATATGTCACGTGACCAGACCTCATTAATTATGCGCATATCTAATTCTAGGCTAACCAATAGGGCTAGAGATCCGAATTTTGGTACACAGGGACTACTATGGGATAGAAATCTATTGCAAATATGTCACGTGACCAGACCTCATTAATTATGCGCATATCTAATTCTAGGCTAACCAATAGGGCTAGAGATCCGAATTTTGGTACACAAATAGTAGTATGGGATAGAAATCTATTGCAAATATGTCACGTGACTAGACCTCATTAATTATGTGCATATCTAATTCTAGGCTAACCAATAGGGCTAGAGATCCGAATTTTGGTACACAGGGACTACTATGGGATAGAAATCTATTGCAAATATGTCACGTGACCAGACCTCATTAATTATGCGCATATCTAATTCTAGGCTAACCAATAGGGCTAGAGATCCGAATTTTGGTACACAGGGACTACTGTGAGATAGAAATCTATTGTCAATATGTCACGTGACCAGACCTCATTAATTATGTGATAGCTAATTCTAGGCTAACCAATAGGGCTAGAGATCCGAATTTTGATAGACATGGACTACTATGGGATAGAAATCTATTGCAAATATGTCACGTGACCAGACCTCATTAATTATGCGCATATGTAATTCTAGGCTAACCAATAGGGCTAGAGATCCGAATTTGGTACACAAATAGTAGTATGGGATAGAAATCTATTGCAAATATGTCACGTGACTAGACCTCATTAATTATGGCATATCTAATTCTAGGCTAACCAATAGGGCTAGAGATCCGAATTTTGGTACACAGGGAGTACTATGGGATAGAAATCAATTGTCAATATGTCACATGACAAGACCTCATTAATTATGCACATATCTAATTCTAGGCTAAGGTGATAGAGCTAGAGGTCTGATTTTCGGTATAAAGGGATAACTATGATATTGAATTCTTTTAACAAAATGTCACATCACCTCGACTACTTTTGACCTCGATTTCACAAATACCTCCATAGCCTCCCATCTTTTGCATATGTATTTCTCTATTGCCCCTGTTGACGGAGATGTCTCGAAACCCGGTGATTGCTGCTTTGTAGTATATTTGACTGTGTTTCAGGTATTTTGACGAAAGTGATGAAAATATTTTGCAAGGTTTCAGAGGAATTTTGATAATAAGGCTGTAGATTTTGCAAATAACAAGTTTATTCACTTATATGTCAGAAGGTCAATCACTGCACTGCAGGTGATCTGTCAGTGGATTACACTTTAATAGTCAGCGCATCGCAAAATCCCATTATAAAGGGAAATCACATAATTTTCTACTAAATCTTATTTTTGCAGCTGACAATATTATCTTCTTATTCAGTAATTCACATTGACAGGAGATTTATATATTCATCCGCTTTTTTTCTTTTCATAAAATGTGACTACTAGCTCACACACTCAGTCTAGTCGCTGTTGTCATTACATAACCTCCCTCGGCGCATACCAGTCAAATGCCATGCCTTTGGGTGTCTCATTACAGAATGGCTGTAAAACAAACACATTTGTACAATCGCAATGTTTTTATAGTAATATAATGGCTCAGCAATATTTCAGTAGTGTGTGCAAAGTCCAGGTAACCTCATTTGCAACAAGTTCTGCGGGTGGTCATGGTATTATAATGATTGACACACATTCCGTATCGGGCACGGTTTGAAACAAGCCCAGCTTTCCGTGCGGTTGCAGTCTGCCTGCCTTGCGGTACCTTACATAATCAAGAAATAGACACATACCCACTAGGATGGTGTTGAATTTCAATATGGCCTAAGCCAGCATACAATTGCAAAATTCACTTTATGTGTCCACCAAGTAATCGTAGGTACATGCAGGTAGAATGTGTCCAAGCATAGAGTGACAATATAATGTTTTCTGTTTGTGTTCATGAAGTGGGATTGTCAGTTTATATGAAAATGTCACTCTACACATTTGAACATGTACACGTACGGCAACAGAAGATTTTGGCAGATCGTCTATGTAGCCGACTCCGACTCGAACACAAACTGTTTGATACCGGCTATCAAATACTATGAAAAATAGTAAAGAATTAGCTACGAAATCACTATCAGTTTTAAGTTGCAGGTAGAATAAGTCTGTGACTTTGTAGAAAATACTATAAAAATAGTAGAAAGTGAGCGACCAGCTGAAAGTTAGTTGAGGAGACCTTTAAACTTGTACACATATGCATATCATTAACATCTTATTGTCGGCTACATGGACTATCAACCAAGATTTTGTCCTGCTATATCCTATGTACATCAAATGTAGTATTCATGAGGTATTTCTCAGACATGGATGTATTCCATTGTGTTAAGTTTTCACCTTCCAAAGTTCACATCACATTTTGAAATAAGTGAGAGATAATTATCTGTTAATGTTTAATCACCATACAGCCTTTCTCTGCCAAAAGTTGGCTATCCTGTAGTTTTGATCTTTTCTGTAGCGATGGGATGAAGTCAGCTAGTAGAAACAAAATGTAAAGTTTAAGTTGCCGCACACCTCAAAATTGAAAGACTTAACGCTTTGGTCAAAATTTCTTTAAGGAAACGTTCTCTTTCCTAATAAAGAATAAAATTTAGGGGTCACTGTGCAAAATTTTGTACATGTACTAGAGAAACAAATTTCCCAATATTGAGCAACTTGTGAAAATCGAAATGGCTGCCATCCCTGTGTTTGACACGATGGGAAAAAATAAAACTTTTGAATTTCACAAAAATACACAAAAACTGGTGAAACTTTCTTAACTCCATTAAAATGAGCCCCCCACATGTGGTAGACCCAAAAAAAGTATTGTAAAAGCTATATAGTCCAAATATCTGTCCCAAGATGCATTCTTCCTTACCTTTTGAACGCCATAGTAAATTTTTGATGCCATTATAAAATATTTCCAGTCAATTTTATTCAGAATGTTGCTAAAATTTTGATAAAAACCATAGCCAATAAAATATGATGTCCATTTGGTCCAAAATTATCAAAAAAATTACAGAAAAATTCATGAAAATTGGAAAAAAAAAGTTGCACTAAAATTTTGGCGGGAAAAATTACAGCACTCATGGGGTTATAACTGTACAGTAATATTTGCAGTGTGTGACTTTCATACATTTAGCAATTCTTTGAGGTCACACACAGGTCTGAAATCAGGAGTTTATGCAATCTCACAGCAAAGGGTAAACTTGATTTTTATGGCGTGCATTTGCCCTTCATTAGTGAACGTAAATACTCGTAGGTCTTCCCAGAAAGACTTTTTGTTGAATCTTTCTATTAGGATTTGAAAAACCAGCTTGCATGGCTTCTGTTAACAAGACTGCAGTAACCATGCTAGTTTCTGTTTTCTCTGAAGTTCTAACACGGTGAGAATGGGTGAAAAATAACGCAAATTTGAAAACAACAGTCCTTCCACCATCAGTCCAGAAGCTCACTTAGATTATGTTTGGATTACCATTACTGCAAAGACAAGGCTTGATATGGATTGATCTGGGACTTTGTCATGGCTTTTTCTAATCATCGAGTCATCGAGGAGTTTATCAACTTGCAATTGGATAATTTGGTGATAATGTACCGTGTCAAAAATGTCAACTTCAAAGTGGCCACTCTCATTTCCTGTTTTGATTTCACACCCTTTCTTAGGTGACTACAACGCTGCAACTTTGCCACCTGTATTCTTGTTATATGTTAGCGCAGTACACAAAACGTGAAAAATATTCAAAGTTTGAAGTTCATTAAACTATGGGGATATTTTACACTAATTATCAGCATGGAAAATGTCAAAATGCTGTAATTTAACTGATAAAATTGATGTGCAAATAAAATGTACAATATTCACCAAAGCGTTAATTGTTGTGTATCCATATCAAAGCCTGTTACTAAAAAAACCCAGCCCTGTTTCCAGACCAGTAATGGAGGGATTGTGGTTAAAAGAATTGATTGATTTTGAGCTATTTTGCATACCTTTAGGCAATATCAAAAGAACTGGTTGAGATGTTTGTGAAGAGTACTTATTTCTTTGATCCCGTTGGATAACATAATGTAAAGGCTGTAATGTAGGCCTAACCCACAATAAACGCAAGGCTCTGATAAACAACAAGACAGTGTGTGTAAACAAGTAGTGTGGGCTGATAGTGTTTGCTTGTGACTGTCAAAAAGGGGATGGTGTGTTTATGTGAAGTCATAATCTACGCCACACCTTTTCATTGGGTCACTGAGAGTGCAACCTACGGTAGCATGTTAGCACATGATAGTTTGTACTGTAACCAGCCTACAGTAATGGTATATATATAAACAATGAAGGCTTCATGGTTACTTTGAGGTCAAGTGCACTTTGTGGACAGATTTTCAGGCTCACCAAATCTTACCGTTCTTTATGGGCGTGTGGCCCATATGGATTCACTTTTTAATTTGCTGAAAAAAATGGTCATAAATTATGTACTGTAATTTTGTTTTTCGTTTTCATACAGAGATAGTGTGATCCATCGCGTAAAGAAAGCTATCCAAGTGCCACTTCTAGGAAGTATTTATGTCCTCCTCCACTTAAAAAAAAGAAAACCATTGGCAATAGAATGGAAAACCCCCTCTACTGACTATTATAAAACCAGAGTGGTTCACAGAAAAGCTACATAGAGAATCCCATAATTATGATAATGTGAGAGCACGTTTCAAAGTACCAATTTGTGAAAATTTGTTTTGTCACTCATTTTCAAATGACATTGATGATTATCATGTGGGGAAAGGATGTCTTCATATTCCAAAAGCCAAAGGAAGGACATAAAATGAGCCATAGCTTTACTCGAGTACAGACAGTAAGACTCTAGTACAGATCAGAATTGTTGATTCTTACAAGCCACCGGTAAACATGATAAGAAAGTTTGGCAACTTTATCTCTAGTTTGTGATTTGTGCATTCGGTCTGATTTAACTGTGATGCTGCAATATTGTGGTTCATTACAGGTCTGAAAAGAATGGTATCAGTAGAGAATGGTGCCCAGGTGAGCAAAACTGTCTCTTTCTGTGACATGTTTTGAATGCTCCACTCACATTTTCATTTCCCCCGAAGTGTTTCAGGTTGAAATTTATCAAAATTTTTTGAGACAGACATGGTTTTTGAAGTTTTGAAACACTTTTTGATGATCGTTTGCAGCTTTTATAATGTTTATGTTTGTCCGTTTATCAGGAAAGGTATATCTTGGGTGGAAGCCAACAAGTGAGTGAAAAGATAGCAGATCTGATAGGCTCAGGTGAGTATTGACTTTCTTTGCTATAGTGTGTCATTCGCATAACCCCTACATGACCTGACAACCTGGTATTTTGCAGTTGTATGCAATCGTCATAGTCATTAACATTTCAATGATAGAAAAATTAAAGTTTTAGCTCAAAGATAGTCTCTGTTTAGTCTTTAAAATTTGTGAATATGGTTGCCTGTTGTTGTTAGTGTTAAAATCAAAGTATTAGATTTGCAGTAATGAATCACATCAAAATTTAAGGTCATATAACTTAAGGATCATGGAAATGCAAAGCTACACTGTAGACCTGGTCCATTCTTCTTGTGAAAGTAGAAAACTCAAAGTTGCCTAATTCAATTAATGTCAATGCTGAGTGAGTATGCCTTTGTTTTAACCCAAACCAACAGACAGTGCCTCATTCCCAGTGTTTATTTAGGTAGTCACACCTGTATTAGAGTGTGAAGGGGTCAAAATCCATAGCGTAGTCATTGGTGTCAATATTCTCTTCACGAGTGTGAAAAATACTACACTGGATTGCGTATCTTGTCTTGGAAAAATCTTGACATCTCACAACATGATTTCAGCAGTTCTGCCAATTTTCTGATCCAACTGATAGAGGGCGCTCTTCAAAAAATTCCAACAAGACAGTAAACTTCAAAATAAAGTTCAGGTTTTGTAAGTAAAACTGCCTGTCCATCATATCACAGTGGTGTTTTTGTCACCTTTTGCTGAAGGAAATGAAAATGAATATCATATTACTTCTTGTCTTTTGCGATTTTTAAATCATACATTTTGAAAAAAGAACTTGATTAGACGAGGGTTCTATCTGCAAGAAAAGCAGCAAACAGGCAAGATCAGTTTTCACAAGTAACACGTAGCAGCTGACTGCTAATTTGAAGACAGGGTACATGTTAAAAATACACAATTCATCTTTTAGTGTAATTTCACCATAGCAATCTGCAGGAAAGGGAGTCAACGGTCATATTGAAAACAGTCATTTTAGCAGTGAGTGAACCTGTATGGTTTCTGTATCAAACAAATATTTTACATATGAGTCATGCGGGGAAAGGCAGGACTTAGTAACTGTCAACGTTTCAAAAAATCTGTGTCTCTCAAATAGCTGTAATTTTTTTAGCACATCTTTGCTTTGTAACTTTACTTGAACAACACAGCTGTCATGTCTGCTTATTTCACGGAAAGCAAATGAGAAATCTCACTGACAGGACTATTGCGCTGCCCAGTGTGTAAGAATTCATAAAATGCTGGTTATGTGCAGAGGATATTCTCAGGATGCACAACATGTAAGGCATTGCTTTCCTAATCACAGCACTGGTACTTTTATTAACTACAGTCTGGTTTTTTCACAAAAACATGCTCATTGCTCTGTATAACAAAATATTCTTGTCTTTTGGTTTATTTGTTTTTTTCACAGAAAAAGTCATTTTCAACAGCGTTGTTACATCAGTAACACAGAACGATGGTGTTGTCAAAGTGTCAACCAATGATGGCAGGGATTTTATGGTAATGTGGTGGTATTGCTTGCTTTCATGTCACAGTGGATAATGTTGATCATATTTTATCAAATTAAATTTGTTCACTTTTTGACTCAAAACTTAAATGACCAAAGGTCAATGTGCAATCTATAATGCCCTCTTTCCTTTTATAATTTCCAAAAAACATATTGTCTACATTAAATTTTAACCTGAAGTGCAAGAGGAGAAATTAACAAGTTCTCTTGTTGCTTCCAAGTTCTCTTGTTGCTTGGCTCTATAAAATATTTCCTTCTAGTATTTTTAACTATCTTGAAAATTGAGGGCACTATTTAGCATCTTCACTCAAGCTTAGTTTGCCCTGTGACCGTTCAGCTTCAGAAACAGTGTGTGAACAGAAACTCTGATCATCAAAACAAGACTTCCGTTTTCCTCATGGCTTTAATCTGTCTTCCAAAGCCCACGTTCTTCTCCAGTATGAATTACGAAAATATCTGTACTCATTTAAAGTAATTTTACAGAATTTTACTGCTTTCTCTTTCAAAGCAATTTTGGATTTTGCCTCTCAAGTTATGGATGCAAATGCTTTAAATGAAATCATGATTTATATAGAGTGATGAGTCAAATGGAATATTTGAACTGCTCTCTTTAGTGTAATCACTTTATTTTTATTTATTTATTTATTTATTTATTTATTTATTTATTTATTTATTAATTTTACAGGCTGACTATATTGTACTTGCCATTCCACCAATCAAAGTGACAGAAATAGCCTTTCAGCCTGTGCTACCCTTTGAAAAAGATACGGTAGGTAAACATTTTTTAATGAAGTGATTTTCAATGTATTTTTGATAATTTTGCTAAATATTTGGCAATGTAAGTTTTTGCGGCCAAAACAAAGTGACAATGTTTCGACTGGAAGAAAAAAGACACAGTTTGTTGCTGAGAATTGTTTAAAAAATAACACTTATTAATGGGACAAAGTCGGCCATTTTTAATGAATTTTGTTTGATACGAGATACTTCTTTGAAAGATAATGAATGGGTGATCATGTATATATTCGACCCCAGTTTTAGACACGATACATGTAACCAATACAAAAATGAATTAATGGTCATGACCATTAATGCATTTTAGGATGGTTTCATTTAATTTGTCTAAAACTTGGGCAAAATATATGCATGGTCTCCCATTTATTCAGTATCTTTCAACATGTCAAACCATATAAGAAGTATCTCGTATCAAACAAAATTCATGAAAAATGGCCAACTTTGTCCCTTTGACCCGATCCAACACAGTTTGTTTAAGGCCACATCCCATAAGCTGCATCTTTAACAAGGAGAAGAAGATTAGTGTTTACATCACGCCCCTGTAACTATGACTGCAGCCAAGTTTCAGACAAAGCTGCACTTTCAAACATACTGTAATGTGGTCCTGTGAGGAGAGTGCTGGCCCTACCTGTATCCTGCTATGATTTAGGCTATTTTTAGATTTAACCCTTTCACCACCATGGTTTGTCCAAAATCCATTGTTTTCTATGGTAAAGTTGGACCTGTATACAGGGAATTGGGGGTGAAAGGGTTAAGTTCTTTTGACCTCAGTGAAATTAATAGACTTTTCACCAGAGGCATTAGTGGTTTCCCATGTCACCAAGGAAACATGAATGGCCGAAGTGTAAAAGTAAAAATTATTTTTAAAAATACAGTATGGAAATACATTATTCTTTAGTGAGCAGAAATGTATAGACTGTCAGTTACTACTGTACCGATGTTGTTATCAACCAACTGTAGGAATGTGTTGCTTAGTTTTATCGTATCTTTGGATTTATAGATGCTTCAAGAAATATACATGAAGAAATGTGTCGGTGCAGGATACAAACTCTTTGCCTTTTATGACAGACCCTTTTGGAGGGAGAGAGGTAAAACAGACTTTTGAAAATATTTATGCAAACTATTGCAAGAAATGTGACATGACTGGGAATCAAGCCTATTGCCTACCTGTAGTGTGAACTTAATAGTCAACAATGGAATTTCAGGTACACAGACACATGACAAGATTGATGATATGGTTTCAAAGTGGGTATCAGGACGAAAGTGACTTGAATTTGAAAAATCCTCACGAAACATATATATCACCACCAAATATGGCAGTGTGTTTAAAAAAGAAGAGTGAACGAAAAGATGAAAATATGGTTGATAATTTTTGTTATGTGTGTATTTGGCTTTCTACAGGTTTGAACGGTAACACAATTAGTGATAGCCTTGTTCACGTTACATTCGACGGAACCAAAAGTGATGGTTCATATCCGTCATTAATGGGGTAAGTAAGTATTGGAACTTTACAGGGTTCAAGTACTAAGTAACCAGTAACCTGCAATTTCACTATTAAAATTCAAACACACATGCAAACCTCCCATACACTACAGAAATTTATCAGTGCGCTGGGCCTCTAGGTTCTCACATTTTGCAAGTCAATAGCTATTTCCCTTGCTGTTTTATGAGGGTAGTGTATTTTTGGTCTGGTATCACACCACAAAAAATTCAGAATTTAGAAACTGTCCTACAGTATATTGACATATTTTTGTCATGTAGATTTGCATTAAGGGTTTTCTGATTTCTGTGTTTTTTCCCTTCAACAATGTAGATTAATTGCCGGGGACAATGCAAGGCTGTTGTCATCTCTGTCAGCGGAAGATAGGTAAGGACAATAGTGCTTTGTAATTATTCCATGATTTACACCACCAGCGATTTTAGCTAGTAACGCATTCTCATAATTGTAGTTTTCTGAATATTTGAAAACTAACAAACAGATTTTCACTTGTTTTAATTTCAAATTTTAAATTCCATTTGTACAGGATATTTGAGGATGTGCTGGTGGTGGCTTTACTTGTTTTTGTACCTACAGCGAAATCTGTCAAAACCAAACACTGTTTAAATTGAACCCTTTTCCCAGTCCCATTCCAGTAGAACTCCATGTTAAAAGGACCTCTATAAACCAAAAAAAACTCTCCAAAATTAAAGATTGTTCTCGGTCCCTGAACAGTTCTGTTAAGATAGGTTTTACTGTAATTGATTTTTTAAATTAAATATTCAATATTTATGTTTCTATATTGAACATTTAAAAAAAATTTAATCCACTCTGTTTTAAAAATCAACTCTTCTTTTTTGATTTCTATTTGTTTTAAATTCCCCCTTTGAGATAGTTTACACCGTTCGTAAAAGTATACATAGAGCAATACATTTGTAAAGACAAAATGTGATATTCCCCATTTTCTATGACATTTACCATCCGTTGTTGTTCTTGAACGATGGAGCCTTTGTTCAGGAGACATATTGATGGCACTGTCATATTGTCAGAGTATAAAAAATAGATTTTATATTTAGATTATCAAGCCACTCATCAGTAAAGACATGAATGTAGGGCTTCAATAGATGATGGCAGTGGCTGTATTTATTTTCAGAAAAATAAAGAATCGTGTGCAAAAATAGAATGGCTACAATTTCAAATGATTAAGTGTGGGTAGGCAAGCATTACATGAGAGTGCTTCTTTTTGAAAACAAGTCACCCAAAGGACATTCCACTCATACACTGTGTAATATCAACTGGGTTTTCATTTTTCATTGAATCCCATAATGCATTTATAATCAAAATAAAGCGTCCAACGTTCATGATAAACATGACGGTAAATTGTAGAATACACAAGGTCAAACCCTCAGCTTTGTAACATTATAGGTAGCTTGTGCTTGGTATGTCTGAAGATCTCAGTCAAATAATTGTAGACATTGAAAGTCTGCAGGGGAGTACTTTTGAGACATTTCCAATTTTGACCATTGCCATATTTCACTTGCAGAAAGAAGCGCGTATGTGAGCATTTTGCCAAAATACTGGAATGTGAAGAAGCGCTCTATGTGAGTACAGTATATTTCAAATATAGTTATGACAAAACTTTGAATATTCAATCACGATGGCATGAAATATCACCCCTTTCATTTGAGGGATTTTCTTTCTGTCACAGCAATACTGAATAAAACACTCTCACAAAAATGGATGCCAAATCAACCATTTTGTGTGAATACAACGATTAGTAATCTTTGTCAATAATACATTGAGCATGCCATCAGAATTGTAACAGTCATCATTTATGTCCAGTATAAACATGTCATAATATCCAAAATATACAGAATGATATCTCTATCATGTAGAAAATGAAAAAAGCAATATATTCTCTGTCATATATTAACTGCATTCTGAATTTTGCAGTACTTAGTTAAGGCAGTGTTTCCAATTTTCTCACAGGAAAGAAAATTTTTTGAAGTCATGTTAGGATTAATTCTACCTTTTCACACTCACACCTCTATATTTTGATACAAATGCTATTGTTTCATGTGGCAAATTTGGACTTCCCCATGTGGAAATTGGTTGAAAGGACAACAGGGACAATAAGCTGTAAATTTTGATGAGATGTTCAGTATTTTTAGTCCCCACGGACACCGTCGGGGGGACTTATAGGTTGGTCATGTCCGTGCGTGTGTGCGTCGTGCGTGCGTGCGTGCGTGCGTGTGTGCGTGCGTGCGTGCGTGCGTCCGTTCACGCAGATATCTCAGAGATGCAAGAAGCGATTTCATTCAAACTTGGTACAAGGATTACTTCATATGTCATACAGATGCACGTCGATTTGTTTTGTGATACGATCCAATATGGCCGCCAGGCGACCATTTTATTACGATTTTTTCATGTACAGAGCCATAACTCAGACATGTTTCAACCGATTTTATTCAAAGTTGGTACAAGGACATTGACCAATGTCATAGATATGCACGTCATTTTGTTTTGTGATACGATCCAATATGGCCGCCAGGCGGCCATTTTATTACGATTTTTTCATGTACAGAGCCATAACTCAGACATGTTTCAACCGATTTTATTCAAAGTTGGTACAGGGACATTGACCAATGTCATAGATATGCACATCAATTTGTTTTATGATACGATCCAATATGGCCGCCAGGCGGCCATTTTATTACGATTTTTTCATGTACAGAGCCAGATCTCAGACATGTTGCAATTGATTTTATTCAAAGTTGGTACAAGGACATTGACCAATGTCATAGATATGCACGTCATTTTGTTTTGTGATACGATCCAATATGGCCGCCAGGCGGCCATTTTATTACGATCTTTTCATGTACAGAGCCATAACTCAGACATGTTTCAACCGATTTTATTCAAAGTTGGTACAAGGACATTGACCAATGTCATAGATATGCATGTCAATTTGTTATGTGATACGATCCGATATGGCTGCTGTGTGGCCATTTTGTTACGATTTTTTCATATGCAGAGGCATAACTCAGGCATATCTCAACCGATTTTATTCAAAGTTGGTACAAGGACATTGACCTATGTCTTACATATATACGTTGATTTGTTATGTGATACGATCCAATATGGCCGCTAGGCAGCCATTTTATTACGATGTTTTCATGTACAGAGGAATAACTCAGACATGTTTCTACGGATTTTATTCAAAGTTGGTACAAGGAGATTGACTAATGTCATACACATGCATGTCAATTTGTTATGTGATACGTTCCATATGGCTGCCTTTCGGCCATTTGTTACGATTTTTTCATGTCGAGGGCCATAATACTCTAAGGCATATCTTAACCGATTTTATTCAAAGTTGGTACAAGGACATTAACCTATGTCATACATATGTATGTCAATTTGTTTCTTGATATGATCCAATATGGCTGCATGGCAGCCATTTTGTTACAATTTTTTCGTGTCCTTAGCCAAAACTTGGGCATGTCTCAACTAATTTTATTCACCGATTTTATTCAAACTTAGTACAAGGACATTGACCTATGTCATACATATGCACATTGATTTGTTTTATGATACAATCCAATATGGCCGCCGTGTGGCCATTTTTTTCTGATTTTTTCATGTCCGGAACCATAACTCAGATATGTATCAAGCAAATTTATTCAAAGTTGGTACAAGGACATTGACTTATTTATACATATGTATGTCGATTGGTTTCACGAGATGGTCCAATATGGCCACATGGTACTAATTTTGTTACGGTTGTTTCATGTCGAGAGCCATAACTCTGGCAAGTCTCAACTGATCTTATTCAAAGTTGGTACATGTACATTGACTTACGTCATACATATACATGTTGATTTTTTAAACAGTAAGATCAAATATCGCTGCATGGCGGTGATTTTGTTACAATTTTCAGATGTACAGAGCCTTAACTCAGACATATTTCCACCAGTATCATTCAAAGTTGGTACAAGGACATTGACCTATTTCATACATATGCTCGTCAATTTGTTTCACGTCATGTAGCAACAACATGTCAATTATTGAAGTTTCGTAAGTAGGCTGATATGTCAAGAAATACGTACTGCATCAAATTCATGAAACTTTATACAGATGTTAACTGATGTTAAGGTCACATTGCTTTAACATTGAAAAAGACATTTATCAGTGTCATTTTAATTAATTTGTAATTGCATAAGTAATGAACTTTCCTAATTAGGGTGATATAGCCACAAATTAATACAACGTCAAATGTGATGAAACTTGATACAGATGTTGATCTCATAGTGTTGTAAATACTGCATCAAACTTTATGAAATATGGTACCAGTGATAATCTGTCAAGTGTTAGAATTGTATGCAAAAATGTTTTGCAACATCCTGTTGATTAATTCCTAGTTAACTCATTTTATGAACTTTAGGATGGTGGCCTACATTGGTTTTATGTTTTCATCACCATGGAACTCATTCTTGGCCATTGAGCGCCATCTGTATCAAAGTATTTTTATCACAGACCTAATTAATGAAGATGACTCTATCCTCCTAGGACATGCAATCAAAGTACCCATTAACAAGTGGGGACTGTGTCATCAACGATGACTTGTTGTTCTGTAACGCAGGTTTTATACTCGTCTGCCAGTAAAGTACAGTGCAATACAAAGTGTCAGCCTAACCAAGACGATGCATTCTGTATGCAATGCAGTATTATTGGTGGCAAATTGAGACTGCTCCAAAGTGAAAATTCCACAGTAACATAGAATGTTAAACACACATACAGGCTGTGTTGACAAGTTGAAGACCTGGCATTTGGACATATTTTTAAAAAAAATTTTCAGCAATAAATAGAACTGAAAGTTAATATTCAGCTTCAGTGGTTACTGAAACTTTTGTTTCTGAATTTTTTACTCTTGCAGCCAATAGACTATGTTGAATACAATTGGATGGAGGATGAATATTCCAAAGGCTGTATTGGTATGATGCCCATCGGTTCCTTAGTCAAGTATGGCAGGTACAGCTTGGAAATTATTGTACATCTCTTACAGAGTTTTCCAAAATTACATCAGGATCAATACAAGTAGGCCTGAAATGGTTAAAATCCAATATGTCCTGCACGAGAGATACACTGTGACAGTTATGATGCCTTGGTATTCATTTTCTAAAAGAGCCATGCAAATATGCCATTCTGATGACCACATTTCTTAACAATTTTCAGTAGTATGTGATTTTGGAAGTCAACATTTTGTTGTTATAAAAATGCATAGTCTTGCTTGAAAGTTAATAACTGTGGCAGTTCAGTACAGAAATTCATCAGATATGGTCGGAAGTGCTCAATCAAATTGGTGTATCTATATCAATAAAGCTATCGGGATATGGGGTCATGCAGAAGACATGAAAACAGGCGATTACTATTTGCCTTTGCTTTCTATTCACATCAAATCAAAGTAATTTTTCAAAGCCCTCAGTTTTGATCCTTTCCAAGGAGAACTCATCCATGCAATAGGTACATTTTGACCCTCAAATCTTCTGTTGCAAAGTTAAGCAAAGTTTTTGTTCTTTTTTTTGCCCGGAACACAGATATATCAGAGAATCTCATGGCCGTGTTTTCTTTGCTGGGACAGAGACAGCCACAAAGTGGCGTGGATACATGGATGGGGCCGTACAGGCCGGCGAGAGAGCGGCTAGAGAGGTAAGACCGATAGTTGTAAACATGGGAGCTGATTACCCCTTTCTTATTATTCATACATGTATTCATACACTATTGTTCTATAAAACTCATGATGAATGATAGGGTTGAAACAAAGCCGGATGGTACATATGTAACAAAAATTTGTCGTTAGAACACAATGACAGCACATTGAGAGAGATACATTCTGCTACAATATTCCCAGTTCAGTCACCACACAGATGTTAATTAAAATCCTGCACTAAAGCCCCAATAGCTGCGAATTTTATGCATTATTTTCATGATTTTATTTTCAAACCAAAGTTGGTACATGTAAATGTGCTAATGCAGGATGCATATAGGAGTATCACTGCTTACTGATTTGGACCATGCCTACACGTTGTAACAGGTTAAATAATAAACCGGTGCTGCACTCCAAAAATGGTGCCCCATGGACAAGCACGAAAAATGCAGTTTTTCGTGCACATACACATGTTGATCATCCAAGAAACAAACATAATACCATTTACTCAAATGCATCATACAAAATGGTGTGTCATATGATTAGTTTTTGAAAATGGCGGGAAATCCAAGATAATGTTAAAACTTTTCAATTTACTAGCCACTTTTGAAACTTATGACAGTGTTATACACTTTTCCAGTTTTTAATGGGTCTTGTTCAAAAGAAACTCTTGGAAAACTTAGGATATTTTGAGATCGTTTTGTTACACAATCACAGATATTGGGGCTTTAAAAGTGGGAACAACGATATTACTTCTGACTGATTCATCAGCCTGCAGGATTGGTTTTGTTGGTTTGGGTCCCATGAGTGAGCCTTCTTCTCTCAAAATTCAATTTTGATACCTGTACATGTGTTCACATTATATGTTTGCAGTGAATATCACCAATACAATTGTAGATAAATGAACGACGGCCTCCATTTGCCACAATCTATAGAACAGAGGCTTACCTTTTTTGTTGATATCTGTTTCCAAGTCTGTTTACAGTTTGTCTCTATATGTAAAAGTGTTAGAATACTCTGTATTCTGCAACACCTTACAATAAAACATTTAATCTCATACTTTCATGCACTAAGAAGTTAAATTAAGTTCACGGTCAAAACAAAAGGAAACTTAAAACTTTAAAAGTTGAATGGTGCTGACTTGTGAGAAGCTATGCCTGGAATCTATGTACAAGTGTTTCACTGACATGGGAGCCTTCTTCTCTCAAAATTGAATAATGAATCGGAAATGATAACATGCATTAAGAAAATGGTTTCAATAAGTATTGTTTTAGCATGCAAATCTAACTAGCTAATTATCATGGTGATGCACACTACATGAATGTGAACTCACATCTTCTTGTTTTTTACTTCGCTAATAACAGGCTTTACATGCCATGGGTAGAATTTCAGAAGACGAAATCTGGCAGGAGGAACCAGAGTCAGAGGCAAGTATTTACTGTCTTGTTGGTGTAGTTGACATCATCGTCATTTCTGGTGCCATTTTGATTCAATCAGTAACAAACAGTGACAGGATGGTTTTGCTATTGCTTTTTCCACTCTGATTTTGCTTTTATCAGATGACATGTATTGTCCATCCATGATCCACTGTGTGAATACGATTTGCAATAATGCTTGTCTTTACCAAGCAAGACCGTGGACCACCTAATACTGACTGTGTCTGTTCATGGCAGGTTATAGCAATTGGTCTACAATTTCTGTACTAATCAAGCAGTACAAAAACAATTTCGTTGCACACTCCTCATTATCAAGTATTTGATGTGCAATGGTCCAGTCTCAGATTTATTGAAATGATTTCTTAGAAAAGTATTCTTTGTACGTAGTTAAATGATCAAATTAAACAGACAGGAAATTTGGAAGCCAAATTGCTATTTTCACTTCCCTGAACACAAGATGTTTTTCAAGATTGACCATACTTTGTTCATGAACATTGGAAAGCTTCTGCCCAACTGTTACACATCAGATGTTTCTGTAAAATAACTTGGAATGTGCTTCGTGGACAAATTTTCCAAAATCTCAAAATTTTTGTAAAACTTCATACTTTTACTGCTTGTGTGGAAACATTTTTGAAGTCTTGAGAGTGAAATGAACTTTGTTGTTACTTTGAAAGTCAAAAGTTAAATGTTTCTCCATAGAGTTAATATGGGATGTGGCAGCCATTTTGAATTTCGAAAAACAGGACGTTTCAGTAATTTGCTTCTCTCATCCTCACATTTGTACAGTGACCTAAAATTTTGGGTCATTTTTTAAGGAAATATTTTATAGTTTCATGTAGAATAGTATGAGCAAAAATTGAAAATTTCTGTTTTAAGGCATGTATTGCATCTGAAAAGTGAAAGACTTCAAGTTTTGCACAAACTTTCCTAAAGGGGTCTTTCAACCATCGTCTTTCAAAATCAAGAATGAAAATCAGGGGTCACTGTGCAAATTTTGCCACTAGAGAAACAAATTACCCAAAATTTACAGATATTTGAAATTCAAAATGGCTGCCATTCCCCTGGTAACTCTATGGAGAAATATAATATTTTCGATTTTCAAAAACCTATGATGGTAAACCTTTTTCTTATACCAAGAGCTTTAAAATGAGCCCCCACAAGTGGTAGATCAGAAAAGAATTGTAAAAGTTTAAGAGTCCAAATATCTGTCTTTGAGGCATTCTACGTACAATGCAAATCTCTGCCATATGTTGATTTCTGTATGCTTATATTCGTTATTTGTCTAATTACAGGAAGTTCCTGCCTTACCGTGTGAATACAGTACTCTTGAAAGAATGCTTCCATCTGTTCCTGGGTTTTTCCAATTCCTGGCATCTTCCGTCATAGTATTACTTGCCATCGGCATAGCTGGAATGTTCAGAGATTCCCTCTGAAGTGAGGGAAGTTCCAGTCACCCTCCCCTTTTGCAGAGTCTGGATGTTTGATACTTGATTCAGATGCGTGGGGATTACACACCTTATATTACCTCATGAATTTATGTTGTATTTTTTTTGAGAAATGCAAGGATTATCGCGTAATGTTGTACATGTGCTGCACGACAGGTCATGAACTTTAGGTGATTGCTTCTGCTTTATTGAGGGTGAGAAAATCTCATGCAACACAGGCCGCAAGAACAGATATTTGCTGAACAGTGAATGTGCAAATTATCCCATCTGACTGAATGAATTTCAGATCAATTGCAGAATGATAACCATGGTTTGTGTTAAACTGTTGGCAATATTGAATATGTGACATACTGTCTAACTGGAGGAGTTGCCAACACTGTCAGGTGTAATGATTGCCTAGGCAGTAATATTGGTCAATAACCAAGAAATCAACTCTGCAAAACTTGAAACATTGTCTGGAAGGAGGTAACGAGTAGTCAAAACAACACCACACATCCACACACATAACATCACACTCAGAATGCATCATTTGCAAGCAGTGCTTGTGCAGATCTGGTTATGTTGTTTTGGCTACATCTGATCTGCTTCCATATAATATTTCAACTTTCACAGAGTTGATTTCTTGTGATCGACTGATATTACCTCTAGACAATAGTCACACCTGGCAGTGTTGGTAACACGTCAATTTAGATAGTATGTCAGGTTCCCATATTACCAATGGTTCAACACAAACCACTGTAAAAGCTCAATAAGTGTAAGTTTGGACAATTTTGAATTGTAATCTGGTGTTGCCTGACCCTACTATTCTTCAGTCTTGATAAAAAAAACAATGTAAACAGTCTAGACTTAAAACTGAATGGATAACTTATTGAGTGAAACCTGTCAATGCAGACTCATATCCAATTAGGATGTGTCTAGTGAAGAAAAGTCAACCCCTAACTACAAATTATAGGGGTGTACCCCTATTGATAATAGTATATCCACATCAATTGGGGTATACCCCTATTGATATAGTGTACCCACATCAATTGGGGTATACCCCTATTGATAGTAGTACCATTATACCCACATCAATTCCGGTATACCCTGATTGATGCCTAGGCTGGTAGAATAATGAAATCAAATTGCTACACTTTTGTTGAATTCTGATAAAAATAGGGTGTCAACTGGAGGCGTAGAAGAGTGTTGTACTTTTTTTCCAGAACTGTCAATTTTCTTTCCGGTATTGTCACCCATGGTGCTATTTTCACTTTTTGAGTTTGTAGCAGTTGGAGAAATGTGATCTTGTGCAATTGTAGTTGTGACAATGTATCCTATCAACTTTAATGCTTACCTTTGTAAAGTTCTTCTTTTGCGTGTATCAAATGTGAATCGTGTATTTAAATGAGATATCGAGTAGGTATATGTACCTCCTGTTATTCCTGTTAATAAGCTTGGAGAAGTCAGTATGCAATGTCATAGTGATATTTACTTCCTGTAAACCAATCAGAGGTCAGCATTCCTTGTAGAGTTGCAACAGAACTAGCAGACAGGTCAGTATTCCTTGTTATTGACCTCCACTCATTGCTTATGATATTGTGATTTTGTGGTTTATTTTTTCTGTAATATTATTCAGTGTTTCAGGAAACTAAGGCCATCAATTTAATCCCAGGTTGCCATTAAAGTTATAGTGTCTTGAAAAATGAAAATAATAAAACCTTGTCCCCGGAAACTAAACCATTTCACAAAAAATGAGGGCATTACATATTTTTATCAGCCACATTTCTCATGTTAAAATATTTGAGATTCAAAATGGCAACATCATACTTTGTGTTGACAATTTCAGAAAAATATTGTATATTCACCGAAAAATATGCTGAACAATTTTCTCTTAATTGTAGGGCAGAAAAATGATTGAAAAATAAGTAATTCACAATTTTTGTACACATCTCTTGAGATATACCTTGAGGAAACACTCTGCCATTGATAGATTTTTGGAAACATTGGAGCAACTTTAAAAAAATTGTTGATTATTTTCTATCTCCTTTCCTTTCCTTTACAGTGAGCGAGATTGCAACACTGAAAATGTCAGACATTTTGAATTGCAAATGTTGGCGGTTTCTAAACAATTTTTCTTTCCACAAAAAAAATGAGTGATGACCCAAAATGTCTGATTTTGTCAAAGAAAAAAGAATGAAGCCCCTAAAATACCCGTGTTTCTGTTCAACATGCCTTCAGAAAACACATAACTTGGTAGGGCTAAATTTTTGTTATTTTTTATGTTCTATGGGGACAACTTATCGAAAAATTGCAAATATGGCAAAATCACCAGTATTGCATACATTCTTTTCACATAAGGTGAAATAAAGACTGTTTCAATGAGTCGAACCCATTAAAAATAACGAAGTACAAGTTCCCAACTGACCTACCCTATTTTTAAAGGGATGTTAACTGAAACACACAAAAAATGTTTGTGGCCCAAGAAATTCTTTATTGCCTAAGTGTAATATAGTATTCATTGTTCTGTAAGGCCTATGGAATGGTTGATTGCAAAAACGTTTATTGGTCTCAGATGCCAAATCTCTAGATTTTCTCACTCTTGCCCCTGTATCCAATTGCCCTATTGATACATTTACGAGTAGTGACGCTCTTCAGGAACATGGTGAGGTGAACTTAACCAGTGTGAATTTTTTCTATAGCTGCAAATTTTGTACACATTAGATAATGATAAGCTAGGCACCATAGAAGGGTGCTTGAAATTTACAAGGAGAAAGAATATCAGAAGTGTAATGGTTATTTTTTTAGGATGGTTGTATTGGTAATTCATACAGTCATGGAAACAATACCACAAATGAAATGGCCTTCATGAATTTTTGTATCCAAAGAAAACAGTATTGATTAACTGATTGTTAATGGAAATTCAAAGATTTTTTCAATCGTTAGAACCCTTTTTTCATCTAATCAAAGAAATTTTAACACATTGTACATGAAATTGATCCACCTGGTTGAAGAGAAATCGAACCATATCAGGTTAGAAGTATACCGAAGTGCCAATTGTTAAATTTACAAAAAAGTTACCTAAGTCTTATAAAATTAACTAAAATAGTAAGTGTAAGTAGCTTATTATTTAATTATTTCCAAGGAAGAATTCCTAGCATAAACAGCAGTTTTACAGAGTGATAAGGTGTTAATTTCTAAATGAAGCTGCAACCAAATTGCTGTCAAATTGCTGTTGGAATCATCTACTACCCAAATTGTGGTTTATTTTATCAAAACAAGTTTTGTACCTTCAGACTTCCTAAACATGTACCTAACATGTGTTCGGTATGTACATGCCCTGCATAGAAGCTATGTGCATTTCATCGGTTTGACAAGTAAGTGTCAAAAGTCATTTCCAAAGTTAGGCTTTAGCTTCTCACAGGGGTTTATGGTACCTCATAAAGGTTTCAGTATTGTTCAGCAGGTACAACCATTTTCAGTAATAGAGCGTGAAGCCACTGTAGTGAACTGCAATAAAACTGCTCACACTAATTAGTTTCAGCTGTAGCCAGCTGGCAAAGTCGACAACATTGTATGTCCCAGGCAGACAGTTTGTCTGGGGAAGTTGATTTGTACATGGACCAGTGCATGGTAATGTTACATTGTATCTTAATCTTGAACACGGGGTGCCAATCGTAAACTCTCATTTACAACCCGAGCCTCAGACAGAGCTAGTTTTGCCTTTGTACAAGCAGACTTTTTGTCTGTATCAGGTAAACTCTCATTTACAACCCGAGCCTCAGACAGAGCTAGTTTTGCCTTTGTACAAGCAGACTTTTTGTCTGTATCAAGTAGCCGTGTTCAACACCAAAGTGGCCACGGCTACAGCTGAAAGTAATTAGTGTTAGCAGTTTTATTGCAGTTCACTGCAGTGGCATCGCGCTCTATTACTGAAAATGGTTGTATTACGAATCAGGACTTGTATGTATGCTGTAGCGTTATCGTGACACACATTGTCTGTAATTGACCTTTCACCCCATACTCCATATACATTTTGATGTTTATTGTCATTCCCAAAGGACTTCTCATCTGTGTGGTGTGCGTATTGGAGTGTCAGTATGACAAAATATGGCCTTTTACTTAGGGTTCTAAGTTACTGTATCGCCTTGTGAAGTCACAGCTCTTGATTCTAAATTGAATCAGGCATTGAAATTTGTTTTGAAGCCATTTAAGTACGTGCTAAATGATGATACAGAGGCATGATAACACTTAAGTTCTCCACTCTTTCTCCTTGCGTTTACACCACATAAGCTTAAAGAAAGAAAGAATACAACAGAACAGAATATCGCTTTCAAACCCACTGATATCCATTGAAGGTTTCAACAGCCATAGTTTCATTGAAAGTTATGCAGCATTTCAGCCAATGCATTTTTTGCGGGTTTGGAGGGATTGGATTGTACGTATGCTTTGATAGCGCTTATTTGTAATGCGACCTTTTGTTAGATGTGCTTTGTGAACTCAGGGGTGCGTGTGTCAAATGTTGTCGTCTGCAATGTTTGAACTGTATATGCACGTGGCAAATTTTCTGACAGCTGTTCATAATGAATATCTTTCTTGAAGGCTGATGTGTGTACTGGTGACTTCCAGACTGCAGTTGATCTTGCTGAGTTTTCCAATTAATGACTTGATTTCCATCAATCCTCTAATAAAGAAAATATACCATGTATGCATTGTTGTGTGACAGTCTTTCCTTTGGAACGTCAACCGTGGTGTTGAAAGAACCAAGTATGCTTGCAACAGTGTTCCACTATGTGTAGACACTGGCTATCATATTTAGTTGAACCGACTAACTCAACATAATTCCCCATACAAGAAGGAGAAAAACAATCATTAAGTGGTAAAATTCAACTTTGAAATGTCAATATGCCAAATTGATGAAAGAATGCTGTCCAAGCCAGCAGTTTGAGCACGGATATCGACCAACAAGAACTGACTGTGTCTCTTCTCTGTGAACTTTCAGATGTAAGTTAACTTTTATCCCTTTGCAACCTCAGTTCTTGAACATTGCTAGCTAAGTACAACTTCACTAATACCAGAATTCTTGATGATAATACTGTAATAAACTCATTTGTTTTCTGTGTTTACACACAGTGATGGATGTGCTCTGAACAAGACTGCTTTACCTAAATAGGCATTGTTTGTTTTTACCACTCCATCCCTTGTTAGAAACAGAGTTGATATGTGACTGTTGTCATTACACTGTGCTTCTGTCAAAATTTTGTGCCCAGTTGATTTAAGTTGTTTGCCCAACCGCTCTCAAAATCGCCTTACAGTTTCAAGAGACCGTCATGTTCAAATTTGCTCAAATATATGATGATACACTGTATATGCATACTTGAAACATTCAGGATTTCCCCGTTTTTGACAAAACAAATCTGTTAAAAGTGTTTTTTGTGTAACTTTTCCAATTTGATTTCTTGCTTCCCAGGCGCGACTTCTTTCAGATTTGTTCAAATTGTGATGAAATTTACAGACGTTTAGGAGTGTAGAATTTTTTTTCTAAAACCGCTCGTCTCTAATAACTTTCAAATATTTTCATTTAATTGTGGTTTATTGATACCAAGGTTGACCGTAAAAACTAGTGTAGGATTAGCATGTTTAATAATATCACGGAGGATTCCCTCCTAAATTTTACGGGAAATATGACGTCTTGCTCACTTCAGGCTCCATGTATCTGATAGCTGTCCTTAAAGGTTCATGTGTTTGGCCACTGATTGAAGTTTGTTTAAATCATATTGACATAATTCGTTTTCTTAAAATAAAAAGCGTAACACGAACTGCTACTATTACATCTTCAAAACTTGATTTGTTAAATCTCACTCTATGGGTAACCAGATGATTCAGTTTTATGCTAATTATCGTGAAATTATTTTCATATTGTGAACGTCCTGCATTTGCAAATTAATCAGTACGAGATATAGAATACTCACTTAGCTATTAGTTTGTACAGAAAGTAACGGTGTTGCTTCATTACATTTTTGTTGATATTGTTCTTTGAGACGTTTTTCAAGCAAATGTCGAGGACAAATTACGCCAGGACTGGGACCCCGGACCCACCGCACGAGACACCATTGCTGAGCACGGGTAGATCTTGACCGGAAACGAAAACTCTTAGCCACTCCATCACTGAAAATAAATGGGTTAATAATCGAATATGAAGCATTTGATCTATTGAAACATGTATATTTGGTTTTAATGCAAATTATAATCATTTTAACGTATCTGCATTCAGTTTGAAATGGCTTAATTCCTTTCGACGAAAGGCTACGACGGGATTGAGCACTGTTACGGTGTCTTCCATGAGTAAACGAAACCAAAGTACTTGGGTTGTTCATCATGTCATATTTTGCATAAATGTGGACAACAACAACAAAGAGTAGCAACATATGAGTAAGTTGCCCTGGTTGCTACACAGTCAGATATCAACATGTTATAGTTTTTGCACATTTTAAAATTATTCTTTCATTTCACCTTTAAATGTGATGATTGACCGATCGGCGGTCAAACTAGTCGTTTTTTTCAGTCAGTAAAACACAGTTTTACCACAATTTTATTCACATGGTCAGTGGTAACAGCTGCTCAAGTAAGTTAATGCATGGGTGTTTGTACCCATCAAGCCCAAAAGTAAGAAAATGATCAGTTATCTTTAAAAACCACGCGATTTGATTGATATTTGGCCTAATTATTGGAATTATTAAATTCTTTAAAATTAATGTCTGCCTAAATCTTGACGAGTTGAGTCACGTGACCAAATCTGATATTTTCCGCCAAAATTTATGTCTTTATTAATTTTAATATTCCAACCGTAACCCGTTAAATTTTCTTGATTTTCTCTGCACTTTTGGAAACAACATCTATCATATTCTTTCAAAAATACATGGCACTTATGAAACTCTATCTATACTTCTTTCTGATATTCAAAATATTCATGTAAAACGTCAAAAATATGTATTTGTTGTTTTTTTGTGAAGAAATGTTATTCAAAATTCAATAATTTTGCATATACCACTAGTTCCAACACAAGTTCCTATCCCATTGTACATTAATTGGTCATAATATTTTAAATATTTTGATGTTTAACGGTTGGAATATTCAGTATTTGCAATATACAATTTTGGCGGGAAAATAATAGATTATGGTCATGTGATCTGACTTAGGTAATATATTATGATAAATTTCAACTTAATCAAATGCAAAAATATTTCTGGCAATTTTCAGAATTTTCTGACCAGGTCTGATTAAAAAGTATGTTCAAACTGATTTTACATGTATGTATGCCTATGCCCATGCATTAACATACCTGAGTGTGTGAAGAATGTTCCCTAATGATCGGACGCCGCTCCATGTAATCACCTCGATGTCAAAATTACGGTGAATGGAAATTTATAAATAGTATTCAGAATAAGTGACAAAGAAAACCGAGAGAAATAGACAATATGCGATGACACATTCATATACACAGGGTGTCAGCAGATATATCTTGTCTGTACTATAAATACATGTGTCATTATTCACTGCATAAACATGCAAAAATGTTCATATGCTTCAAATAAATGTTCACCCTTCCGCGTGTAACCACTGTCGCCCGTAGATGCTTTCTACCAACAGTGCTTGTCTTTCATCAGGTTGCGTAACTTTGGGGAGTATAGGTAAGCGATATATATACACTGTGCTACAATTCATTCTCTACTCTAAAATACTCCCAGGAACAAAGTAGGTTGTACACAATACCATATTTCGCTCTTGTGTAGAAGTATGCACATAAAATCTATTGTCTGGCTTTGTGAATGTATGAGACCCTCGCGTGCGCGATTTTTAAACGGCATAATGCTAACTTTCGATGATTTTTTTCACTCTTATTATTTTGTACATCGATTGCAAATTCTTATTCTACACCCAAAAGAATGTTGAAATATACACCGTTTAGGTTGCCAACATAGTGTCTATTTGTGTAAAATGCCCTCAGTCTGTTATTGTTTACATTTGAATTCTAGTCTGGACCAGAATTCATTTATAAACGATAACAATGCAATTTACCCATGTTCAGGGTGAGTTGACAAGCTGAATACTGTGTATATCAACATGCTTTGGGGAGTAGAACAAGAAATTATGGTTGAAGCAAAAATATTGAAAAAAATCCATCAAAAGTTTGCATTACTGGTCCTTTCACGAACAAGCACGTTTATACATTCGTGCGTCTGTTATGCATGGACATTTCAGTGTGGCAGATCGACCCCAGTTTCTGATTGAGAAATCTACGATAAAACTCTCAGTCGATACGACAGACCTAATAAAGGCACAGAAGCCGATGGTTGTAAATTAGGTTTGTAATTTATTACGGGGTCGTGGGCTAACCTTCAATTCACTTGGACCCAGAAAAGATGCTTTCAGCTTTGCTTCATATGAATGGTTGCTTTTTGATCTCATGATACTAATAATAGACACCCAACATTCGGCTCCCGTTCCCATGACAATTATCAGTGGTTATTTTGGTGAATAAACACAGTCTTTGCACCACTACAAGCACAGACCGAACGGAAGCATTAAACGTTGATAAGGGCAACCCGCATTATGAAGTTAAAAGCCTGAAAATTACAACACAATATAAAAGTGGCGAATACAGCTGATGTATTTCAAGACGGGGTCGTAGCATTTGACACGGAAATATTTGATATAAAATATTTGAATAAGAATAGTACTTAAAACAAACTCGAAAAAAGAACGATTTGGGAAAGAGACAAAGTGGTACTTGGCACCCTACACCAATCGCACGTAATTATAACCATATTATACGCCTTTAACATATACATGAATTAGTAAGTGCACACATCTTACAATGACTGTACACTGTTCGTGAGATCTGAGAAGAGTTTGCCGACAAGTAAAGCCACTCTACCTTACGACGGAGGAAAGCTGATGGAATATATACCATTCCATATACATATAAGCTTACTTTCAGGCCCTCAGGTGAATTTGCAATAAGCGCGATCCCAGAGCTGCAACCATGGCTAGTATTTTGATAGTAAGGTAGAATGCGCCTCGAGGACAAATAGTCGGACCCTCAAGCTTTTACGATTCTTTTCTGATCAACCCACTTGTGGGGGCTCATTTTATAGCTCTTGGTGTAAGAAAAATTGTCACCGTCTTAGTTTTTCGAAAATGGAAAATTTTATATTTCTCCATACTATGGTAGAGTTAACACAGGGATGGCGGCCTTTTTGAATGTCAAATATCGGTAAATCTTGGGTAATTTGTTTCTCTAGTATAAAAATTTGCACGGTGACCCCCGACTTTTATTCTTGATTTTGAAAGAGTAAGATTGCAAGATTGCTTGGAGAAAGTTGGAGAAAATGTTTAAGTCTTCACTTTTGAGGCGCATACTACACCTTACGTCACTTCTGTGACCAGTCTAAATGTTGTCACGTCATCGGTGTCGCCACTCAAGATGTAAAAAGTTACCGTTCATTATATATCTCCCATCATTTCTACGTGCCTCATAATAACTGAAAGCTCTCTTACCAAAAGACGAAAGGCGAAGTCCGACAAGTTCAGCGGGCATTGCTGAGGACTATACCAAACAATTGACATCCTGCATCGAGCAACATGAAGAATGGAGCCCAGAGAGTGTCGAAATCAAACAACCAACCATATTCGCTATGCACAGTGTGTAAAGTATCTCGCTTGTTCCCTCTGGTTTTAGGAGTATTTCTCGGAGCTATTATCCAGGAAATGGTAAGTCGTAATTCTAGTAATAACTCACCAAATTAAAGACAGGGCGAGTAAAAGAGAGAGTGGTGGACACATATGAGTGCTTACTCCTAATGGCCAAGGAGTGGTATGCTTTATTTCATATTGTGGATTGTATCAAAAAAAATTTTAAGTATCATTTGGGTACTATACCTCTAAACAACCAAACGAACAAACAAACACCGTTCTTTATTGACAGACAACACAAAAATAACTCTTTATTGGTTCTTTATTGTATATGGAAATACTTATACGTTACAAAAAACAAATGCGTATAAACAAATAAGCGAGGAGCCAGAGTTCCATGTGTACGAATTCCTTAACATCTCTGATACTGGTACTCTGTATTTTAGATCACATTAGCTCCTTAACATTACCTTTAAGGAGTAAATACTGCTTTAATTTTTAGACATTCTGTCGCTTCTTAGGCATATTACCTATAACAAAGTTGATGTAAATGTATATTTACCATTGTTCGGCAATTTTACAATGGAAACTAGTTGTATGTGATTTCTTCCCATCCTGTCAGCTGCCGAACTGCCAAACCATAATTCTGTCCGCCATGTCGTTCAGATGGTGTAATTTTTTCCATACTACTACATTTACCGTATGTTTGTTCGTTTGTTTTTTTCTTCGTCTTAGTCTTGGTTTGGCTCTGTCAAGTCTACACTGTACTTCAGCAGTGACACTACGCTAGTTGGAAGCACACAGTGCCCGTCAACCGTCGATAAGGTATACCTGGACACAATGCCTGCCAGATCACATCCCAACTTTTCAGACATTGAGATCGGTGCTTTGAACGCCCAACCTACGAACGGAAAACCTTTCACCTCTCATCTCACGAATCTTGCAGTCACCTCACCGGTTACTTCCAGGTACAGCAGTTGATTATAGTTACCCCTTCTCTCGCAGTAAGCTTCATCTGTGGCTATCGGGTTAAGACTATGTGCATACTATAAGACATTAAAAACTTATGTGATTTGTCATTGACTTTAGGTGCCAAGATATAGCTAAGCATTGCGACTATATCGGTTTGACCCGATAGTGATAGTGTATAGTAGTATGTGCCGCCACAAGAAAGGCGCCTGAAATAACTACGTTGTTGCAAACACTCATCTAGTTTCCTTGGTAACAATGTTCATTTTGAATCAAATCACCTGAAAGGAAGGTGCTCGGTTCTCTGATTGTATTTTGTCCAAAAACGTAACTTTAATCACATAAAACAAGAGAAGAAACTGTGATAAATGTGAAAGTTAATATGCTTTGGTGCGCGTGAGATGTCTGCTTATAATATTAATATTCAGCTTAGCATTGAGTTTTTCTAAATATATTTATTTTCACAATGCAGATGGGACCTTCGAGGGAGCGGGAACGCGTCTCTGTTTTCCCAAGGTGATATTATCGAGGCAGTGATTGAGACATTCGATACCAACGGTCAAAGACGTCGTGTTGGCGGAGACTTCTTCTTTGCCTCGATGTCAAACACAAAACTGCAGAAGTCTACCGCCGGGAGGGTGGTCGATCACGGTAATGGCACTTACAGGGTGTATTTCTACGCTGGTTGGACTGGACCTGCTACTGCAAGGATTATATTAGTACATCCACGCGAGGCAGTTAACTGGATCGAAAACGTGTACAGACGCAAAGAAAGGCGTGTGGACTGGACTGGGCGGTTTGAGAACAAGACATCCAGCGAAGACAGCACATGCTACGTTCTGGGTGACTCAGCCTGTAAAAACAGATGCGTGTACAGCAACGTCAACGCTATTGGAAATACAGCATTTGTCTGTGACAAGCCAGAGAATTTAACTTGTGAAGATATAGTTACCATTAAATCTCAGAGTTAGCACGTTGAAGATTTACGTCAACCAAGCGCTCGCAGAGGATAAGAAATTTTTGTTTGAAAGGTAAGGTTTGGTGGCGACTCTCTAGCAATATGACAACACACAATAACTGCTCTAAATGATTATACGTGAGCGAGTGTGCGCATTCATGCAAGCGAACAAATTAGAGAAACTATGTACTTTTCAACTAGGAAATCGCAAAATATTTAATTGACATGATGTGAAATTACTTTACACTGACCCTTCTCTAATTATTCACCGATATTTCGAACCAGTTGATAATCCATACCAGACGTAATCAATCAAAGCAATTTCTATCTAAGATGAAAAGAAACCCCCCTAATCCTATATTTTCAAAAAGCAGAGAATCTTAAGTTTAGTATAATGGTAGCAACAGTTTACTCGAAGGATGACGGGGTGTATATTTGGGACAAAAAACCTGAATTGTGGTATTAATGATAAAAATTAATTTCAGTAATAAACTTGACACTATTTTCTGAAATGCAAGATTTCATTTGAAAGAAGAGTATATGTATAAAAAATTACTATTTTATTTTGCATTATCTATAATCTTCAGTTTAAAATGGTATGGGTTGAAAGACTGGCACTTAAAAAGTTATTTTAAAACATGATTAGCAAAATTAAAGTACCTCGTATTTAAAATGTAAGAATTTTATTGCCAAACAAAACATCACTTTATTATATAGCATCGAAAGAACAGAATGTGAAAATTTAAGAAAATTTGACCCAGCCAGAGTGGATTTAAATTCTTTGGAAATCCTGAAATTTGGAGAAGAGAGAAGCTAAGAAATCGGGTGATTCGCATACATTTGCATAATTAACATTTTGTCACGCAACTTATGACTGCTTGACAAGCTAAGAGGTGAACCCAACCAATCTTTTAATCTTAAAATGGAGTGCATGTTTGCAAACAAGTGATTTTTGAGTATAGTACGCCGGCCATTAAAGAACCTAAAAGATCTTTGCTATGGGTATAACCAGAACTCCACATACGACCATAGTCTAATACCTTCATTTTTTATAAGACATCGTACACATCATCACAAGTCTATTATTTTTTAAACCTCTTTCATTTCGGTCCCTCTCCTTTCACCTCTATTTATCTATGTACATATATCTTTTCAGCATTATGACATGCTGTCGAGGGTAATCTGCAACCATGGACTACTCCAACACTATGACAATCAGTAAACTGCATGGTATTCATTGAGTTACGGACACTCTCATATTGCACTTAATGTAATCTTATGTATGCATAGATATCAAATGTAAAGCAGTAATTCTTGGTATTTTATTTTTCTCCAGGCCTTATATCATGATGTCATTGGCTGACAATCCACGCCATCTCACAATACGAGGTAATCTTCTAGGTTTCGTTTCTTGTTTCCTTTCGTTGTTCATCCATAGACATGACAATTACAATTTTGAACCTAGAGTAACAATAGGCTGCATATTGTCAAAATATACCCACATCGCAGATGGTTTTTTTTTATTTGCGTGTGTTTTTAAGAGGTAATATTTAGACTAGACTGTTCTTCGTAAAACTGCTGTGTTCAGCCACTTTACTAAATCAGATCACAGTCCTCTCATCACTGTGATCAGGGTAAGGTATTCGACTGTCTGTATTTGTATTTGCACGGTATAACCACATTCATTTCAGGGACTGTGTGCAGATGGACTGTAGTACAACTGAATTTGCACTTGGAACTCTAAATGTATCAAAGCACAAATATGTTCATTGGTAATTCAGATCACACCTGTGCAAGACTGGAAGGAATTAAGTGGTCCTATATGACATCAGAGCTTGTCTTCGGTTTGTGTATTTCTTTTCACCTGGGCGTGGTTGGATTTGAAGATCTGTCGGAGGAAGGATGGCTAGAGCGGCACCCTTTACCAATAAAATATGTGGTCGCTTGGTCGTCTCCTGACAATTGCGCATGCATCTGTCCCCCCCCCCCCCCCCCGATTTCTTTATCAATACTATGAACTAATTCACAATTTCAGAAACGAACGCAAGTCTTGAACAAGAAGATGACACTGACCATCTACCGGCTTGTGGGGCAGATCTTCCGATACCGGTATCTGACGGTTTCTGGGTAAACAGACTTTTGTGGGCATCACTCGTCTGCAAGGCACGCCATTGGACCATCACAGAAATTCGACGGTGCCTCAAGGACAAGACTGTTCTAATGCTCGGGGATTCGACAGTCAGGCAATTGCATGAAGTCATCACAGATGTGTTGAAGGAGAAATCACTGCCAAGTTTGACATCCCGATCGTGGACAAACAGCGCTTACAATGCAACCTTGACTTTCCACTTTCACGCACTGCAAGTTGGTAGTTCCACGATAAACTTTTGGCGCCAGAAATTCGAAAGCGACGTGATTGACAGCATACCAGCTACGGAGTGCAACACTGTGATAGTCTTGAGCATTTCTTACCACTTCGCATCCTGGACCAAGGACTCTTACAGGGAAAGGCTTCTCTGCGTACGCAGGGCAATCCTTCGCTTCAAGTCCCGCTGTCCTGATTCTACAGTCATTGTGAAAAGTACCCATCCTAGAGATCATAGACTTGATCAGGCGTACATTCACAGCAGTGACTGGATAATGTATGATATGAATAGGATGATGCGATCTATATTAGGAGGCATTGCTGTGAGCTTTCTCGATGTATATGACATGTCGCTGGCTCATTTTGCTTGGAACAATGTTCATATGCCACTGGAAAGTGTCATCCGACAGCAGGCAGACATGTTGCTTTCATATATATGTCCTTATTTTAATTCTTAATTGCAATTTCTGTAATTGTTATCATATTAATATATAAAACTTAAATTTTGAACAGTATTGATCCATTCACAAGGAGAAATAATAAATCAAGCATATATTCAATGCACGGAAACTACAATCATTTTACCCGCTGATATAAGTTCCCAGAATTTATTTATTTATTTATTTATTTATTTATTTATTTATTTATTTATTTATTTATTTCCCACTTTCTTATTTATCAATGCACTCACGTATTGGTGAGATAGCTAGACGAAAAGTTCTAGTCCAAATGACTTACTAGACAATTTGCCCCAAACTCTAATGAGTCGAATGAGACTTTTGAAGCTAGCCTTTCGCAATACGTTTGGCCAACACTAAGAAACAGTAACATTGCGTATGTGAAAGAGTAACGTTTTGCCGGTAATCTTTACGAGAGTGGCATGTCAGACAAGTGCGTTGTCTATTATTATGTGACGACTGCAAAAATATATGATGAATTGAACCCGACTTTTTAAACGATTAACGGTTTCGAGCTTACATGTACTTCGGACACTTTGAAAGACAGGTAGCTTGCGATGAAAAGCCCTCCGGGCCACAGAAACGATCGACACTGCAAGGTTCACTAACTTGCTTGCGTGAACTAAGTTTGCACACTTCTATGCTGTAGTTCTCGCGAGATTGAAATTCACAATAACGCGCAATCAGACACCAATAATGCATGCGACATGGGCATTCGGCATCTATAGTCAAAATAATTTATATATTTGCCACTACGATACGCACTTCTTTGTCATGGCCTTTAGCACAACACCAAAGGTCACAGGCTAACAAATTTATGAGGTTTTTCGATAAAATCTCATAAGGGAAGTGGTTAAAGAATGTAAACAGGCGGCAAGAAACCAAGCTTACCAAATCTCTAAGACCTGCAAAGGCGGCGTACTTTTAGCGTAGTCTACTTGACTGTGATTTTAGTAATTGTGCATTTGCTTAATTTTGATATTAAGTTTCACAGCACTTTACAGTGTTACTTTACATTGTGCAGCTATTATTATTGGCTGGCAAAAGTGCCCTAGTACTTTTGCAATATTTTCATCATAACAAGTGACCCTAAATACGAGCAAACCTACGAAATAATTGATTCTATCGATCTCATACCACCTTTACTGACCTCTTGACCGGGCCCGGTCAAGAGGTCAGTAAAGGTGGTATTGAGAAGTAGTACTTCTGGTAAGACCACAGTTGCTCGTTTGAAAAAAACACGGTGAAGTGACGACTTTGCTCAACAAAAAAGTCGTGATCTCTGTTGAGATTTTTTGGTTCTCGAGAAACTTTTTGGGTCAAGCGAATCTTATGGAGGCGTCGTTATAGTTAGTTTTTATGTACGTTTTGGTGTAACACATGCTGTTGGTTTACACATTTTCACATTTTCAGATCGATAAGAATCTTCAAAATTTTCAAATACTGTATTAACTAACGCGGCTTATGCTGAAATCGGCCGCCAGAGTGACAAGTCAGGATATTATAAAACTTAAACTCATTTTGTTATCGAAGTACTCATTCACAATGCCAATTGTGCAAGAATAACAATGTATTGTCACGGAGTACCTATTGTCTCTAGTCAACGCAACTGACCCATTTTGACCTATGATACTCTGAAACAAACTTAAAAGAATGGCCAGTCCTACATCATCCAAATTTTGAAAGAACAGACAAGTTAGTGACCTTCGAATGGTGTCAATACCAAATGCTTCAGAGAACTGCCGACATAAAATCTAACATTAAATTGTGAGAGTAGTCTGTAGGGCTACTGTTCTCTGCAGACCACAAAATTGATCTCCGGATTTCACAAGTTAAAATATACGTGTGCACTCTTGCAATTTCTCAACGTCAACTTGTAGTTGGACCAAGTCAATGTTACGGAGTTAGGCTTTGGGTTATCTACTGCTAGTTAGATTACTTCTACGAACGGTAGAATAGCGCTACTTAGTAACTTCCTTCTTATTGCAAATGCTGTTCAAAAATATTTACCTACTTTGGAATTTTGGTTTGTCGCAGGTCTATGCATCTATTTCTAATGTTATTGAGATTTTATTTTTAATTTTATTTTATTTTTATTTTATTATTTTATTTTATTAATAATGACTTCCACAGCCGAGGCCATTTATGGAAGACTGTTAGTAAAAATACAGATACAGAGTTAAGCATGAAGACAAGACGAACAAACTTTAACAAATACTGAGAAAACAATGTTTTAAAACATTTTTAAAACCATTTAAATTTACAGAAAAACGATCAATGTCATTGTATTCGTTTAAAGCAATTAAATTGTCTCGGAATTCTACTAAAAAGAGAGTCACGAACACAATTAACTCTACCAAATGGCACATGAAACAAAGTAGTACGCCGAGTTGAAAACCTTGGTACATGAAGACTAAAAAATGAAGCTAAAGCATTAACATTAAACTTTGCATTTATGCATTTGTATAAAAATATATAATCAAAAATGGTCCTCCTTGATTTTAATGACTGTAAATTGTAAATATTGCACAACGAGTCAATGTCATCACTGTAAAAACCCCCAGTAATTCTTTTATGAAGAAATGTTAAAAGTTTATGCTGTACTCTTTCAATTCTATCAGACTGGTGTTTACTAATACTGTTCCAAATAACAGAAGCATATTCAAGCTTAGACCTTACCAAGGTAAAGTACAATAATTTTAAAACGTGCACACTGTTAATACAATGGCTATTCCTCATAATAAAACCGAGAGCTTTTCTAGCATCTTGAATCATGTTATTTACATGGTCACAAAAAATTAATCTTTGGTCAATAATACACCGAGATCTCTCATGCTAATGACTCTACTCAATGCATGAGTGTCGAGTTTGTAAGGGAAAATATGAACATTTCGTTTCAATGAAACAGTAAGAACTTTACATTTAGTAGGATTAAGATTCAATAACCAAGTGTCGGACCAGCTGACAATTCTATCGATATCAGATTGCAGCAATAAAGAGTCATTATCCGAATCAATGATACGATAAATCTTCATTTCATCGGCAAAAAGTAACGAATCCGACACAAGATTATCAGAGATGTCATTAATGAAAAGAATAAATAAAAGTGGACCAAGGTGAGAACCCTGAGGAACGCCCGAAAGGACGGGAGTCCACTCAGAAAAAGCATTTTTATAATCACTCTGTGTAGCCTGTTATCAAGATATGAATTAAACCATTTCAGATAAGTGCTCTGGACACCAAAAGAAGTCAACTTATGATTTATACTATCGAATGCTTTAGCAAAATCGGTATAAATGATATCACATTGTGATTTGCTGTTAACTGCTAAGAGGAGATCTTTCATAAGAATAGATAAATTAGTGATACAAGATCTACCTGAAACAAAGCCATGCTGATTAGTAGATATGGAATTGGAAACATGATGTGAGAGTTGTCTGTGAACTATCTTTTCAAAGATTTTAGACAGACTTGGTAAAATGGAAATCGGCCGGTAATGTTCAACTTTTGAACGACTTCCTAATTTGAAAATAGGGATAATGTTTGATTAGATTGGTGATTATACCAGAACGGATTAGATTAGATTAGATTTTCAACGCAATAAATGACTCAATACAAGACTTTTTTACAAATGACCAGAGTTGTTGTTTCTTTTTCCGCGACATTTGACAGAATCACTGAAAAGCTTGACCTGTCTTAAAGTTGAGGACACATTTCTGCGATGCCATTTGTTACTCTGGTAATATATTATTTTGGATGGCAAGTAGCTAATAATAATGGGTATTCAGCTGCCACATTGGCTCGGATACTCGCTTCCTTCTTTGTCGTCGTCGCCAATACCGTTCTGGTATAATCACCAACTCTTTGTTGTCAATCGTAACTTTCTGTACAGTTTTTCTCAAGTGCAATCGTGTAACTTATAATATAGAAAACGACTCGGCGCCAGCTACCGACTTTCGGACAGAAAGTCATTAATTCTTCACCTCCATTAAAGGTGAGTGTGTTGATAATATCACTTTTGTCTCGGCTTACTTTTGTGCTCCATTACTTCCACGGTCGACAATATTAACAAGTCATGGCAATATCGAACAGTTTAGCGTAAACAACCTAGGTTCCCACAAGGTGCCAAGAATAAGTGATGAAAAATTGCATACAAGCACGTGGGATTGTTGCTGAAATCCTCTTTAGACCATCGAGCCCAAGAGAAGATTGGCTGAGCCAAAACTTCAATTAAATTTTGCTCAGCTAATTTCTATCGTGTATAACTCCCCGGCCAGTAGCTTCAATCATTCCCCTTTGAGTGCATATATCGTCGACTCGTATCATGTAGGCTGCGAAGTCTGAGCTTCGTTTTTAATAGTCGATGCGAATATCAGCACGATGGCTTTGTCGGCCAACATGTTTACAATTTTTGTTTTTCATTTTAATCTCGCATTTCCCGTCTTTATTCTTATGTCCCTGCATCACCTTTTTATTGCCGAAAGAAGGAGACAAAATTGATGTTTTGTTTTTCATCTCAGGTCTCTTGCAGTATAAACAAAGACGCGATGACGTGGTGATTCGTCTTTGTTTTAATTTTCCCATTCTGTTGAATTCACATGATTAAACTGCCGATATACTGGCATTCAAAAAGGGGAAAAACGGAAAAGACGGAGATTTGATGCAACCGCCATCCACCACGGTACAAAACGAATTAGGCAGCTTTGGGGAAACTACACCAACGACACGGGTTTTAGTGAAAGTAGAGTGCCCCATCCTAGCAATCCGACCTTCCTTCTTATTGCCAAAACCCGCTCGATAATATTTTCCCAGTCACGTTGGATTTTTTTGTTCGTCGGGAGGCGATGCATCTATATCTCTTGGTATTTATATTATTTATGCAACGTTGATCATAATACATGACTCGACATGAGACTTTTTAGCAAATGAGCAGAGTCGCTGTGGTCGTGTTTTGCAACATTTGACAGAATCACTTGTACAGTTTGAACTGTCTTTGAGGACATATTTCTGTGATGTCATTTGTTACCATGGTAATCTATTGTTTGGGATGGCAAATAGCCAATCATAATGGGGATTCACCTGCCATATTGGCTCGGTTGTTCGTTTCCTTTCCCTTCGTCGTCGCAAAGACCGTTCCGGTATAACCACAAATCTCTTGACGGTTGATGGGCGTAGCTAACGTCGTGTAACTAGTGATATAGATAATCGACTCAGTGATAGACTTTCGGACAGACGTTCATCAATTCTTCACCGCCATTGAAGGTGAGTGTCGATTCTTTCATTCTGGGACCTAGCATGTTCACTAGTCCTTTACTTCAAGGTTGATAAAATAACATTATTTTACACGGAGATAAGCATCTTTCCTATCATATGTATTTGGTACTGGGGTTATGCTGCAGGCCTGTGCACGGTAATTAGTTTGAGAAGAGAACCTAGATAAACTTGAAGTTCCCGTTTCTGAAGTACAGACATTTTAATTTCCTACAATTTTAGGATTCTACCATCACAGGTGTGTGTCAAATTTACCGGAAAGGTAGAGTGAGAGGCTCTCCCGCGGTGGCAATAACCATACGTGGCTGTTAAACTTTGATCTTAGCCACTCTTTAAGTGTACGTTTCGTCCTAATCTATTTTGATGGACTGCCTCAACTATCTATGTCAGCATAGTGCAAGTGTAATACCTCATACTCCTTTTCATTCGTGTCCATAATAGATAGAGATCATTTCTTCCGTTTCTTATTTGTAAATTAGCATGACAAGCAAATTCAACAGGAAAAAGTTTGTATTTTTCCCTCGTATGATAATTCGTCTATCTTCAGTTTGTGTTAAAAAATAAAAAAATCACTGGCAACTTCTTAATACCTCTATTGGTTATAGTAACCTAAGTTTGCTCACTATGAAGAATCTGAATGACGTAAAATCTCAGCGAATCAAGTCTTTATTTACAGATAAATATACTGAACTTCCCAGAATTTGAGTGTTACATGTACAAAAGCGACTGAAGCGACGCACCTTACTTTCAGCATGTCTTTGCGACTGGTCATGGTGTTAGCTATCATCACCTTCGTGTTTAAGTCGATCCAAACAGAGTTATCATATGGTAGGCTCCTAGGTACAGATGAAGGTGTGAACCATAATATCGGTCAGTATTTTTCTTCATTTTGTGTTTTATATGTACTTGTCAGCTTCATAGAAAGATAATTGTCGGACTCTAAGCTTTTACAATACCGTTTCTGGTATTGTGCTTATTTGGACTCATTTTACCACCTTTGGAGTGAATGAAGTTCTATACCGTCCTGTTTCCACACTTAGCTAACACAGTCACAGCATATTGATGCCCTTTTTAATTTAAAATGTTTGTCATTTATCTTTCACATACCAACAATTGAATAGTGACCCCTGATATTCATTGCATTGGTGATCATGGAAGAGAATAAACATTCCTCGACATTAAAGGCAAAACAGATGCCACAATTTAGCAGTGCATAATCGTTCCAACTACTGAGACAGAATTCAGAACAAAAGACTTATGTTTGATTGAGATTGTTGTTTTGGTTATATTAAGGTGGAGCTGCATGTTGCTAACACAGTTTTTTCAAGTGAATTTTTCTCATCTAAGACGACAAGGAAACCCCATCATACTATATATTTTCAAAATGCAGAGAATGTATAGTTTACAATGCCAATAATTTACTCGACGGATAAGGGGATGTATATTTGGGTAAAAAACTTTTTAAAAACGAGTATATGTAGAAAAAAACGACTATTTTATTTTCCATTATCTATCCTCATTCTAAAATGGCATTGGTTAAGACTGACACTCAAAAAAAGTGACTAAAACATGATTAGCAAAATTAAAATGCCTCTTATTCAAAATGTAAGAGTGTTATTGCCAAACGAAATAGTCGTTTTGTTAAAGAGTATAGTGTGAAAATTTCAGAAAATTTGACCCAGCCAGGGTGGAGGTAAATTCTTTGGAAATCTTGAAATTGAAAAGCCAGGAAATCGGGTGATAACTTCTTTATCATGCAACTTATAACTGCTTTACAAGTTAAGAGGTGAACACAACTAATATTTCAATCCTGGGTTCACAAATTAATTAAAATTGAATGAATATTTGCTAAGAAGTGATTTTGAGCAAAAGACGCTATTTTGGGTGCAGCGTCCCCTTAACTTGTATTTAAGGTACAGTACACTTACCTCCATTCGTAAGTCCTGTAGACAATATCAGTAAAAGAAAGCATTTGCAATGAAAGCTGAAAAATTTTCTCATCGTGTGCTCTTTCTAAGCAATCCTTAGCTGGGTATATTTTCTGCCGATGTTTCGCATATCGGATTCGTAATTGTGAATTGACGGTGACGACGTGACGTATGATGAACACAAAACTCTTCAGCTAGTTTTGTTTTTATTGCTTTAAATATGGCAACTTTTTAAATGTATATGCACATCCGGATGAAAAAAGTGGATACTTTTCTTGATGTAGTTTTTGAAATATAATTATATTAAAATTTATAACGCTTAACTTAGTAGCTTACAAATTCCGTTGAAATGTGTAAAAGCACATAAGAATTCATTGAGTTTTGATCAAACATTAATTGTACATGCTATAGAAATATCAGAAACTTTCCCGGTTCAACGCATTCCACGTATACTACAAACTAAATTTCCTGATAATCTGAAAAACAGATATCTACATGCCGTATAAATATGTACGCTGGGTTTGTAGTTTTACAGCCCATCTTTTTGTTCCTGAACAGAAAGAAGAGCTGTTGGAGAATGTGGTGGTACATTCCAAGCAGACTCTGGCCGATTCTCGTCTCCTGGATACCCTGGTTACTATAACAACAAGCAAGAATGTATTTACGTTATGTTCATACCAAGATATGATGCTCTACTACTGGTGAGTTGTTTTTTGACAAATTCAATTTTTAAAGACGCATTTTTTTTCGTATCAGTTATTCAATTTCTGCCGCCAGCAAGCGGTTGTGTGTGTGTGTGTTTGTCTGTCTGTCTGTCTGTTTACACGATATCTCAAGAACACCTGAGCGGGTTCAAATCAGATTTGGTAGACGGGTACCAGATGCTAATGGCAAGAACTGATTATGAAATGAAGTTATGAACTATCTTTTTTTCATTTACCATAATGGTTTCCTAGGGGGACAGTAATAGCAGAATCGACATATGTCAAGGAATACAGCACAAAATTCATGACACTTTTCACAGATTACAATCTCAGAATATTATAATGATACTGTGAGTGTCATGTAAATTGTCTGCTCATTTGAATAATTAATGAACTTTTGTAACTCGTGATATAACTCCTGCACCAAATTTGATGATAGCTGCTACAAATATTGATCTGATATATATCTTATTGTACTGAGAGGCATTGAACAGTGTCAAGTAAATAGATAACTTATTTGCATATTTAATGAAGTTTTGTTTCTCCGAATTATAATTCCGAAATAACTGCACCAAATTTGATGAAATCTGCTGCAGATACTGATCCGACCGATATCTGACTGTGTTGTGAAGCATTTAGCAGGTCAACTTAATTCATGATTCCTTGCATATATTATAGCAGTAATATACCTCCGAAATTACACCACCATATTAGATGAAAGTTGCAACAGACTTTGATCTGATAAATATCTAATCGTCGCGGGAAGCCCTGAGCAGTGTCAAGTTAATTAACAGCTCATTTGCATATTTAATGAACTTTGCAATCAGTGATAAAACTCCGAAGTTACAATATTAAATTTGATGAAACGTGCTACAGATGTTGATCTGATAGATATGTAATTGTTCAATGAAACTCTTAGCAGTGTCAAGTACATAAAGTACATTAATGGTTTTTTTTGCATATATTATAAATTTAGTGATTGGTAATATACCTCCGAAATTACAGCACCAAATTTGATGAAACCTGCAACAGATATTGATCTGATGGATGTCTTATTGCACTATGAAGTATTGACCTGTGTCATATTAATAAATGCCTCATTTGCATATGTCGTGAATTTTTTATTAGTAATTTGACTCAAAACTATTTTACCAAACTCGATGGCAGCTGCAACAGATATTGATCTGACAAATACCTTACTCTTCTGTGAAGCGTTTTGCGTGAAAATTAACGGCATATTTGCTTATTTAATGACCTTTTGTAGTTTGTAATATGAGTCAAAATTACTGTACCTGATCTGATTACACTTGCTACAAATATGTACAGGTGACAGATATCTGGCCTATACTGATAAATATTAACAAATATCCTGTCAATGAATCCTAACTACAGTGATTTTATTGAAACTAGCTGAAGGCGTTTTCATCTTATTAAAACTGCACTTAATGTTTTTTTTTTGCTGCTGGAATATTCAATATACACTGAAACACGTGGGCATTTTCAGTTCATATCTTGGTTTATATAATGAGTGTACTTTTTACTCGATGTCGTATGCGAATAGTGGCAACAAATCCTGATAAGATCACGCCGTTTATTGTAAACAATCTGTGTTCCAAATCGTGCTCCAAAAGTGCCAAAATATTGGATAGTTGTTAACAATAACATTTTTGGGTTGCAAATGTTCGTCGAGTTGAATTCTGTTAGCAAATGCCAAGTCAACACTTTGTTTCATACGTCACCTGGGTATTGGGACAGGGATTTTACGGTGTCACAGTTTTACTCAATATAAGCTGAACTGTGTGATTTGCACATTGTAAGCTATACATGGTGGGGTATGTCTGTAAATTGTCGTTCATCGAGGAAATAATAAAATATAGATAAACTCTCTCGAGTTTGTTTCTCATTCGAGGTCTTTTTGATAATGATTATTTTCGTCCTTCTTCTCTTTCATAAGATCTAACTAAAAACAGGAAAATAGCAAAATTTCACTAGACTACATGCACCTATATATTTTAGCAGCTTTGAGCATTTATCCTCAGGCTAATAACTACAAATTCGATCTATCCCTGTACGTGAAAAAAGTAACCCAGGGCCAAATTATTTCCTATCTTAAATGATCGCTTTTCAGTTGGAATTTGACACATTCAACACGGAACCAAAGCACGATGTAGTCAGAATATATGACGGATTGTCGCTGACTGGCACCCCGGTTGAAGAATACTCCGGCACATCGATTCCGCCGGCGGTACTATCAACGGGTAACGTTCTGGCGGTCACCTTCACTTCGGACTTCTCCGCAACACGTCCTGGATTTCTTGCCAACTACACTGCATTTACAAATGCAAGGCAAAACGGAAGTCTCGTTTACATATCTGATTATGGCAGCTTTTCCGTCAGAGACTGGAAAACATATGGAAATCCCGACACTTACTTTTTGATAATTGTATCTCAGGGTAACAAAGTACAGGTAAGACATTTATACAAGATACTAGATGCTGTGCCTTTTACAAACCATATAGTACACAAGTTTTTCATCTCTAGTTCATTTTTTTTAATACTTATATTGTTGCAATGGCAATCTAAATTCCTAAGAAAAGAGAATGGTACAGAACAATAGGCACAATGACAGAAATGTCTTCTAGACGATGGAGATTCCACTCCACCATTTATGGCTGGTTACAATAGAGAATGCGGCAAATCTTTAATAATTAAATAAAGAATTATGTAATTATCTCATAATAGGTCAGATATTCACGAAAATTTCAGCAAAGAGGTATTCGGGGGCGAAACGAACAAAAGCGATGTCCATTTTGATGCTCAGTGTTTCCATGTCAACCATTTATGTTTAAATTATTATTTTTGTTAAATCCCATTCAAAATGGCTTAGAATGTACTAAACTATCAAAATAGATTTTTTGGTGGGTCGTAATGAACAAAAGTGATCTTTAAACTGATGAATCCTGTTTTCATGGCAACTATTGGTGGTCAGAAATATCAGTTTTTCCTAAACACCACCAAAAAGAGCTTTGATTGCTCAAAATTTAAGAAGAGCATCTAGGGCTGAAAAAGTCAAATGTAATATCCACGACAAATGTCACTTGTAGTAGTAGTAGTAGTAGTAGTAGTAGTAGTAGTAGTAGTAGTAGTAGTAGTAGTAGTAGTAGTAGTAATTATTAATATAAGTATTATATAGAAATAATAACGCGAATAATATAGGTTCAATTTCCCTGAAAATTTCACCATAAGGGTATTTTGGGTCAAAAAGACCAAATAATTTCAGTTTTTCTAATATCCCATGAAATTTACTTTGATTGATATGAAAATTACCTAGTGGGGAGTTCGGGTCAGAGAACACAAAAACCAGACTTATCTTAATGTTTCGAGTTGCCATGGTAACTATTTTGGGATTGAAAATGTTACTTTTTCCCCAATTCCTATTAAAGAACTATTGATTGATGTAAAAAAATTGATAATAAGGGTTTTTCTTGTTAGCACACAAAAAAATCACACTCATTTTAATGTGAGATGTTTCCATGGTAACCATTCAGGAGTAAAAATTACCAGTTTTTCAAAGATTCCACCTAAAATCCAGTAACCAACAGAATATGTTATATCAAAGGGATATTTTGGGTTAGAAAGACCAAATATCCAGTGTAAAAATCCAGTAATCAACAGAAATATTATACCAAAGGGTTATTTTGGGTTAGAAAGACAAAACATGATATCCATTTTTACTGCCCTGTGTTTCCATAGTAACCTATTTGCGTTTTAAAATTTCAAAGTTTTTCCAAATTCCATTAAAAGTAATCCCAGTTACTATGCAAATGCTCTCCTAAGTGTATTTATCACAGCATGAACTCCATGTTCATTTTTGCTTCATGTTGCCATGGTAACCATTTAGGTAACCACATTTTAAAACTATGCATATTTTTTCGTTAACCTGACAAGAAAAGGCTATTTTACGAGATTCTGCCCATGAAGTGAATTTTCTAGTCTTTGATGTGTATACTTGCACACCTTTAATACCAAGGAAACAGGTATAATGGACGACAGTGGGACTCAAAAGTTTTGTGACCTATTAACAACCTGTTTCTCTCTCAGAGTTGTTTGAAAATTTTAAAAGTCGCCATGACAACCTGACAACAACATGGCCTTTTCAGCACTGAGACATACTGTAGCAAGGCTGAAAATTAGCCAAGGCCCTTCTGCCGGCATAATTTCTGTGTCATTGTGATTGATACATTATTATCAATATGCAACGAGAATGTGTTTTTATTGGCCATCGTTTCCTGTACCTGTCATTCAAGTACGTCAGTTCAGATATTGAAACTTTGTTGCAAAGTTCCACCGCACGGCCGGTCGTCTTTGTAATTTCCAGAACAAAGTCACATTATGTGCCCAGCTGGGTTTGACTGCATTTATCTACCTCGTCCCAAAGTGATGGACGGATCTATCAACCTTTCAGCTTGGTGAAAAACGCATTTATTGATTCGCCAAAGGCCTGTGTATTCGCTTATTTTTGCACAAGTGCTACATGGACATAGGAAAAAGTTCGATTCACCCTAGCCCTCTCGATTGTTGAATACAACCATGGTCCATGATGAGACTTGAGAGTTCTCGAATCAAAAACTGTAGCCGTGCTCGAATACAAATGTCTTCTCATTAAATTACGTCATTCTTGATATACAAGAGTTAGCATTCCAAATCTGTCTGCCTGTTTTTTTTCAAAGTTTTGAGAAGGGCGGCATTTCCATCTGAATGATTGAACGATGTGAAACGCAAAATTTCATTGCATGTTATCCGGCAATATGTACATTGTACAGTAGAAATACTGTATACGCTCCAGGTACGTATAACTATAAGCTTATACTCCACAAAATGGCCACAGGCGGCGTGAACTTTCGGAAAGGATTTCCTAAACGTCCTACTTGTTGTTACCTTAGAGACTCATATGTGATGTCCTGAAAAGTATTCTCTGCAGTAATTCCACTTTCTGTCAACATGCAAAGCTGAACGACATGATTATAGCACGAGACGTAGTGTACAGACACACATTCACGCGCACGTTCACTCAATTGTGCATGCTCATATTGGCTGACTACACTCTAGTCTGGCAAAAGAGTGCGCATGCGTAAAGTTATATTTGTAGCACCGATATCGCGGAAACTCATGCCTTTGCTCTATTTCCATCCTAAAACTTCCTTGATTGCTTACATTTAATGCACATGAACAAAATAAAACCAACAACGTCAGCATAGGGAGAGGGTTTATGGTTTTCGACACAATTACAAATGCCACGCTGAAGATACGTTTACAAGGCCAATAACACTGGCATAGACTCTCCACAGTCACTGTGCATTGTTTTGTGCATGCCAACGACTGCCATGATGGGCCTGCATTCGAAGGCTACGCTGTGCAGCTCAGCAGCTGTGAGCACGCGCTGCCAGACACAGCGACTGTCAATTTTGCAAGTATATGAATATTCATAAGGGTATTGATGTCAAAAGGAACACCTAACTGGGCGGAGAGAATATACGTACGACAATTAGGAGTCACCCCTATTGACAAAATTAAAATAAACAACACCTCTTTTTCAGAATTCCCACAGCTTCAATCAACTGTTATTAGATTTCTATATAATACTTATAGCCCCTAATCTTGTAATAATAATAATAATAATAATAATAATAATAATAATAATAATGATAATAATACGGCTGACTCGCAGCGTGTTTGCAAGGTTATATCTGATTGGTCGATTGTCACTATTCACAGCAACTTAGGGAGTTTATTTGTATTATTTCATTATAACGGTAAGATTCTGCCAACCAATTGGATAACAGCTTCGAAATCGCTGCGAGTCGGCCCTGATAATAATAATAATAATAATAATAATAATAACATGCACAAGCCAAGTTTCCAGTACAGAAAGTACCGGGATTTATGCTCTGGTTGGTTCACATCACGACAACCTGCATCTATGTCATCAATTTTGGTGTGTCAGAACTTTTTGGCATTGATTTTCGATGTGCTCATCATCGTAAACAAACAACATTGTGGCCTTTAGTCCCCCCCGCAATAAAATTTGTCTGACACGGAAGTTTGTAAAAATCGTCATGATTTTTAGAGTCTGTCAAAATAAATCCACTCAACATATTTTGAGTCCTTCTGTGTTAGTTTTGTTAAAATTATAGGGGTTCGTATCCGTATAGAACCCACCGCTGCCTGAACTTTCTATGCACAGAGTTCTTTCATGCGTAGATATGCAGTTCCACTGCAAGGCCACATGCTGAGCCTAAAAAGTCGTGTAATGAAATCAATATTTTCATATACTACAACAATAATAATCCGAACGATGAAAACACAAGAGTGTAACGTTTGTTCATTCCGAAAGAATTGCGTGAATAATTTTCAGAAACAACGAACTCGAAGCTGGTGGCATTACTGTGGGTTCCGTAAGCATAGCAACCAGGGTACTGTCCAGCATCACATTACACACTATTTGTACTGTTGAGATTCAGTCTTTTTTTGTTCTCGAAAAATAATGTAACTTTGTCCGAGAAATTTCTAGGCCTATGCTCTCTTTGAAATCGTGTATAACTTCGCGGAAGTTACGTGTTCTGTGATGTCATCTGCCATTTGCTCCGAACACAATTGTAAGCGCCATGTTCCTCGCTCAAGCGACTGACAACTAGTAATGATTGACAACTCACCCATGGCATATCAATTTTATTCTAAAAGTAGTTAAGAAGTTTAAACGCGGAAGTGTTGTTGAAAACTCCTTTTATTTTGCAAAAAATTGAAGTCTTAGCTTGTGCATGTGATAAGTATATTATTCCCTAATATTTTTCTTTGTTCGGCAAAGGAGTCGTAATGACCTTGTCACCACTCGCCTTCGATTCGTGGTGACACGGTCATTACGTCACGATTTTTTTAGCCAAAAATATATAGGGGTATTTTAAGTCGAAACGAACAAAAATGATGTCTGTTTTTATGCTCATGTCTACATAGCAACCATTTTGAGGTGAAAAATATCAATTTTTGTCAAATGCAACTGAAAATTGCTTAGAATGCGACGAAACTATCAAAATTTTTTTTGCTGGAATGTTATAACCAAATGTGATTTTCATACTCAGGCAGACTGTTTCCATGGCAACCAATTAACAATAAGAGCGTTTAGGGTTGAAAAAAATTAATATCCGCTACTATTCAACTTGTTTCCATGACAACCATTTTGAGGTTCAATAGATTATATTTTGCCAAAAGCCAGTAAAAATGGCTGAGAATGCAAGAAAACTTTTAAAATTTGGGTTTGATGGGTTGCAATAAAAAAACCCTGATCTTTATCTTCATGCAGCCTGGTTCCATGGCAAATATCCGGTGGCCAGAAATATTAGATTTTCGAAAACCTTGCAAAAATGCTTTGATTACTCCAAAAAATAGCAATAAGAGCATATAGGGGTATGAATAAATCAAATACAATTTGCACTACTATAATACTTGTTTCCTTGGCAAACAGTTTGAACTCCAGAGAGGGAATGATAGGTTCTTGGCACGCTTCGGCTAACTTTAGTATGAGATATGGTTTAGCATAACATACATGTTGACCAATACATAATCACAATACATATGATACTTGAGTTATTTTTACTCCGTGATGGATCTGTATCAAAGTATGATCTTATTAGCTTGATAGCTTAATACATGTCATTTTCAATAGTAACAATCTTCTAATAAAAGTTTTGAAAGTGTTTACCTATGAGACATGGCTTAGCCAATACATAATACATTGGGGCCTGTGATGAAAAATATGCCTACATACTTTGCTCAGATCATAGTTGCTCCATGGTAGACCTGTTTTAAAGTAAGATCAAGATAAGATTTTACATATATTGCAGTATATTTATAAAAAGTTTCAATTTCCAAAGCCTTTCATTTTTAATGAAATCGTGGGAAATAGTCACTACGAGACATAGCTTAGTCTATACCTTATACACTGGAGGCTATATGACACAAAATATACATAGGATGACACAGATTATATTTAACATAATTGTGTAAAAAGAACATTAACTGTCGCTTTTGGTTAATTTTGCAGTTCATTCTGTTCTGTACATCGACTACAGTTTCTTGTTCAACTCCCAACACTATGCTAGTGTAACAAATAGTCTGTTTTGCAAAATACAGTGTATATGTATGAGGGACTCGACAGAAATTACAGGGAGAAATCGGATTTTGTGGATGGATCACAATTTTCATGCAAACATTTTTGAAAGGTTATGAAATTTTATGCAGGCCTTTTTGGAGAATCACCATTTTTACAACTATTAACAGGCAAGACATGTCCCATATACTGCTTTGTCCAAATATAGCAAATCATGATTCATGGAAGTCTATTGGTCAAACTAGTAACAATTTTCCTAGACAGAAAACAAGCCATATCTGTAAATGTATATATGTTAAAGGTAGGGAATCGATCCCAGGGATCGAGTTTGTTCTAGACTGTAAGAGTATTATGAAGGTGCCATAGCCTTTTGTTTTCCATTGAAATGGTAATCTAGTAAGTAAATTTCCTGGCAAGACAATCTGACGCCTGAACCATGCCTTTAAATACTTTATGTAAATGTACTTTGCCAGAAGTGGGAGGTAAAAAGTGCATGTGTGTACAATAATGTGATTTTTGGATTTCATCCAAAAATGTTGATTTATCATGCATGGTATATAGTCTATAAGAAAAGCGTGAAATTTTTTCCGGAAAATAAACTAGCAATATCTGTGCATTTTATAGACGTTTGATAATTGATATAAAGAACTTGATTAGAATATGATGATTACAAATCCATATGTATACAAGAAATTCGATTTTGAAATTTCACAGAGAATGTTGATCTATTATTAATGTTAGTCTATGGGAAAACTATGAACAGTTTTTGCCAATATAAAACTAGCAATATCTGTGCATCTGTAATTGTTTGACAATTGATACAAATGTGCTAGATTCAAATAGGGTGTTTCAAACTGCAGATGTGAACAACAAATATTATATTGGACCTTCACCCGTGTCCTTTTCATGATAGTTCAGGGGTTAATTATTAAACATTTTCGCCCTACAAAAGTTGCAATATCTATGCATTTATATGTACACGTTGTTACGTGCAGAGAAAACGAACAAAAGGGTGAACTCAGCAGTTTTTGTTTAAACAAAATTTATTACAAAAAATAAAACTAATTGCTAAGTCAGGGATAGAGTACAAGCTTTAAAAGTGTACAGACTACTTATCTCAGCTTGGACGGCAAAGCTCCAGTTTCAGAGTTGTAACAGTTAGTCGGATAATGAACAGTCCTTTGGCTTGCAGGCTTGAAGCTGCACAAAGTCCACAGTATAAATCCAGCGTTGGCAGTGAAGGTCTTGAAAAGTCTTGAGAATGACTACTGCTGGAGTTTAGTAACACACAAGAGACACGATCCCAAAAGTCTGACTGGAAGCTGTGCATGTCCCTTTTATACACATGTGTTTACATAAGGGCATATAAGAACAATCTAGAACTTTTATTGACATGCTAATTACTGTTCTAAAATTATCTCTCTTACACAGCTAACTAAATTTCCAGAACATTCTGAACATGACTAATTGAATTCAAGGTTGTGAGGTCATTAAGGGCAGTGACCTCGAGAATGTTCTAGACTAATTGAACTCAGGTCATGATGAGTGTGGGGGAATGACCTACATAACACACCCCCTCTTCAAAAAAAGAAAATTTTCCAAAGAAAAATCTTTCTTCTACAAATGTAATCTTAAAAGTGCGAACAACAATAAGCTCTAAATACGAGAGAGACAGTCTGCAATTAAATTGTCTCTGCCTTTGATATGTCTAATGTCAAGATTAAACTCCTGTAACATTAAACTCCATCTTAGCAATCTCTGATTTTTGCCTTTAATTTCTGCAGAAAAACAAGAGGGTTGTGATCAATATAAACCACTATTGGCTGATTTGAAGAAGTAACATAAACTTCAAAATGCTGTAAAGCTAATATCAAAGATAAACACTCTTTTTCAATTGTAGAGTAGTTTCTCTGGGATTTGTTAAATTTGCGTGAAAAATAGCAAACAGGATGATCTACACCATGACTATCCTCTTGCAATAAAACAGCACCAGCAGCTGTATCACTAGCATCCACAGCTAATTTGAATGGCAAAGTGAAATCTGGTGCAGACAACACTGGAGCACTTTGCAGTATGGCTTTAAGTGTATCAAATGCCTGTTGGCATTGCTCTGACCAAACAAACTTTACTTTCTTTTTAAGTAAGTTAGTCAAAGGCTCAGTAATTGTGGAGAAATTTGGACAGAATTTTCTGTAGTAACCAGCCATACCGAGAAAGCGTATCAGTTGTCGTTTGCAGTTTGGTATGGGAAAACTTGAAATGGCACTGATTTTGGCATCAACAGGTTTTACCTCACCCTGTCCTACAGTATGTCCGAGGTAAGTACCCTTGCCCAACCAAACTCAGATTTGGCAAGTTGACAGTCAACATTGCTTTACTCAGTCTCTCAAAGAACTTCCGCATGAGCTTGATGTGTTCCTCCCAGGTGTCACTATACAGGACGACGTCGTCAACGTAAGCTGCACATCCGTCTAGCCCGGATATGACGTCGTTGATCATCCGTTGGAACGTTGCGGAGAGTTCTTCATTCCGAATGGCATCACCTTGTACTGGAACAATCCGTCTGGTGTAACAAAGGCGGATATTTCACGAGCACGATCCGTCAGAGGGACTGCCAAAATCCTTCAGTAGGTCAAATTTCGTCACATACTTGGCTTTCCCACTCGGTCGATGCAGTCATCAATCCTCGGGATTGGGAAAGTGTCTGTCTTTGTTAAAGTGTTGACCTCCTAAAGTCCGTGCACATACGATAACTGTGATCTGATTTGGGAACAAGTATGCACGGCGAACTCCAGTTACTTTTACTGGGTTCAATAAAGTCATTGTCCAGCAGGAATTGGACTTCTTCCTGGAGATATTTCGCTTTTGTTGGATTCAGTCTGTATGGATGTTGTTTTACAGGCTTACTGTCCCCAACATCAACGTCGTGATAGATGACGTTTGTCCTCGTTGGAACATCTTGAAACAGGTGTTTATATTCATGGAGCAGTTCTTTCACCTGTTGTTGTTGTTCTGGCTGGAGGTGTGTCAACTTTGTAGACTCCAGCTTCTCCAGGATTTGTGAGTTCTGAAGCTTGGACCGAGCCCATCTTTGAGTTTAGAGTATTTTCATTCAAGTCAGTTTCAGTATCACTATCTTCATAATGGCCAGAACTGACGGTACTGACAGGCTGAGTTATAGTAGGATTATCCCTATCCAAATATGGCTTAAGCATATTTATGTGACATAGCTGTTTTGTTTTCGCCTGTCAGGTGTTATTATGATGTAATTTAAATCACTCAATTTCTTATCAATTAGATATGGCCCAAAGAAACGAGCATGGAGTGGTTTGCCAGGAACCGGAAGTAGAACAAGAACTTTTTGACCTGGTTCAAACTTCCGTTTTGAGGTGTTTTTATCATATTTGGTTTTCATTGACTGCTGAGATGACTCAAGATTTTCTCTGGCTAATTCAAATGCTTTAGATAGTTTTGTACGAAAATCTGACACATATGCAAAATATTCAGACAATCACCATCGTCTGATAGAAATTTCTCTTTAAAGAGCTTAAGTGGGCCACGGACTGTATGTCCAAATAAAGCTCAAATGGGCTGAAACCAAGAGACTCTTGAATTGACTCTCTAACAGCAAAGAGCAAAAAATGAATTCCTTCATCCCACTGCTTCTCTGTGTCAAAACAGTAGGTCCTAATCATGTTTTTCAAAGTTTGATGAAATCGATCGCTCAGGAGCACCCTGACTTTCTGGATGATAGGCGGATGACCTATACTGTTTAATGCCTAGCTGATCCATTACTTGTTGAAAAATACCAGACATAAAGTTGGAGCCTTGATCGGACTGGACACATTTAGGGAGGCCAAATAAAGTGAAAAATTTGACAGCCAATAAAGTGAAAATTTGACTAAAGCTCTCACTATAGTCTTTGTCTTTATATTTCTCAGTGGTATGGCTTCTGGGAACCGAGTTGATGTACACATTATTGTCAGCATGTACTCATTTCCTGATCTTGTTTTCGGTAGGGGCCCAACACAGTCTATTAGTATCCTACTAAATGGTTCTTGAAATGCAGGAATTGGCTGTAAAGGGGCCTTTGGAATGGTCTGATTTGGCTTTCCTACCATCTGGCATGTGTGACAAGTTTTACAGAAAGGTGTTACATCCTGCCTGAGATTAGGCCAATAAAAGTGACTGAGAATTTTATGATAAGTTTTCCTTAGTCCCAAATGACCAGCCAGGGCGTTTCATGGGCCAGGCGCAATATTTCAGCACGATAGGGCTTTGGAACCACAATTTGATGTTTTATAGCCCAATCGTCATCAACCAAAACATCTGGAGGTCTCCATTTACGCATGAGAATACCAGATTTTGTATAATAGGAAACAGAGCTATCTGAAGTTTACCTTCATCATCTACCCTGTCAAACAAAGACAAAATATCTGGGTCTTTGTGTTGTTCTGCATGAGATTTGATCTAGAAAATGTCTGACTTTGGTCAGCAGAAGTTTTACTGGACGTTTCAAATCCACGAGGGATAATGGAATGATCCGTGTCAAACACCTGACTGAGAAAGGTGTCATTTAAGTCAACATCTGTGACATTATTTTTGAGAGTATTTTGATTTTCAGAAGTTTTCTTTGACATGGCTCGAGTAATAGCACATGAAGGAAATATATCAGATATCTCTTGTTCAATTGGCTCTGGATTCTGATCTAAACTAGGATTATCAGTCATAAGTGGATTAGTAATGACCTTGTCCCCAGCAAGGTCGTTTCCAAGAAGAAGGTGAATCCCTTCAAAAGACAAAAAAGGCATAATACCTAAAGTCACAGGTCCAGAAACAAAGTCCGAAGACAAATAGACATTATGGAGAGGAACAGGAATGTAGTCATTACAATCTACCCCCTTAATAAGGAATTTAGAACCTGAAAATGACTTCAGAAAACGGCAGGGTATCTGCCAACAAAAGAGACTGGGAAGCCCGGTATCTCTTAAAATTTTGACAGGGGTAGCGGAAGAGAAATCACTAGAAAGTGATATAAAACCATCATGAATAAATGGTTCGAAAATACCCATAATGCTATCTTGAGAAGAATTGACCTTGACCTCATTAATTGGGGATGAGAGGGGTTTAACCTCAGAAAATGTGTTGCACACATTATTAGACTCTAATTGAGTTGATGAAGAAATAAAGCCGGTGGGCTTAGATCCACTTTGACCACTTTGACCTTCACGTTTTCTTTTCAATTTGAAACAATCTGACATTAAATGGCCGTCTTTCTTACAATAATTACAAGAAAGTGTACCGAACTGTTTGTCAGAAGGAGATTGAGACTTGGATCTGATGATGTGGGAGTGTTACTTGAACTCTGTGAACTGTTGTCATTTGATTTCCTACTGTCTTTGAAAATTCTTGGATGAAAAGGAGGAGTTAAATTTACCTGCATTGTTTCTGTAGGAAAAGGACAGGGATGGTTTGCTGAGAAATGAAGATTTGTGAGTCAATGAATAATCATCGGCCAAACGTGCAGCAACCCCCAATGTATCTGCCTTTTGTTCATTGATAAATGTCTTGATGTCACTCCGAATGCACCTTTTAAATTCCTCAATCAAAACAAGCTGTCGTAATTTGTCATAATTCTGACTGACCTTTTCAGAAGAGCACCAACGATCAAATAGTTGTTCTTTTGTTCGAGCAAATTCAACATAAGTTTATCCTTCACCTTCTCACAAACCCTAAATTTCTGACGGTAAGCTTCAGGCACCAACTCGTATCCCTTGAGAATTAATTCCTTCACAGAATCATAATTGAAGCCTTCTCTACTGACAACTGAATGTAAATTTCTCTGGCTTTACCCACCAAAGCACTCTGCAAAAGCATGGACCAGGACTCCTTAGGCCAATTCAGACTCTGAGCAATTTTCTCAAAATGAAGGAAATATTTATCAACATCCTTTTCTTGGAAAGGGGGAACTAACCTGAAATGCTTAGTGATGTCAAACTTGTCTGAAGGGAAGAATTTTCCTGACTGTCCAAGCTCTAAACGTTTTATTTCTACCTGTAATCGCTGTTCTTCTAATCGCAATTCTTTTTCTCTCTGTCTTTCTTCCATTTGCAATCTTTCCTGCCTTTCCCTTTCTTCCATTTGTAATTCTTTTTCTTTCATTTGTAATTCTTTTTCTTTTTCTAATGCCAATTTTTTAAGCTCCAAATCTGCCTGTATTTCTAATTTTCTTAGTTCAAAGGCAGACTCGGGCTCATAATCTTTCAGGGTGGATTCCTCAAATTGGCCTAAATCAACTAGATGTTTTGCAATCTTGAACTGTATTTCTCGCTTGCGCATAGATCTTTTGACATCTACTTTAAGGAAATTTGCCAGTGCTATGAGGTTGTCTTTTCTGAGGGAATTAAATGTGTCCTGATCAAGGTCATCCATTTCCTCTGGTTAAAATTCCGCCATGATTAAATTTCGCTGAGTTCACAGTATACAGTAGTTTTGAAAAAGCTGTCAAAATGTTATCAAACGGCTCAAAATATTCGTATCCCGGACGAGCCCCCAATTTTGTTACGTGCAGAGAAAACGAACAAAAGGGTGAACTCAGCAGTTTATGTTTAAACAAAATTTATTACAAAAATAAAACTAATTGCTAAGTCAGGGATAGAGTACAAGCTTTAAAAGTGTACAGACTACTTATCTCAGCTGGGACGGCAAAGCTCCAGTCTCAGAGTTGTAACAGTTAGTCGGATGAATGAACAGTCCTTTGGCTTGCAGGCTTGAAGCTGCACAAAGTCCACAGTATAAATCCAGCGTTGGCAGTGAAGGTCTTGAAAAGTCTTGAGAATGACTACTGCTGGAGTTTAGTAACACACAAGAGACACGATCCCAAAAGTCTGACTGGAAGCTGTGCATGTCCCTTTTATACACATGTGCTTACATAAGGGCATATAAGAACAATCTAGAACTTTTATTGACATGCTAATTACTGTTCTAAAATTATCTCTCTTACACAGCTAACTAAATTTCCAGAACATTCCAAACATGACTAATTGAATTCAAGGTTGTGAGGTCATTAAGGGCAGTGACCTCGAGAATGTTCTAGACTAATTGAACTCAGGTCATGATGAGTGTGGGGGAATGACCTACATAACAACGTTGTTAAATATTATAAGGTTATTCCGAAAATACCGCGATTTATGTCCGAGTACATCGTGCAGGTGAGCGGATGTATTGTCCGAGACGCGTAGTGTCTCGGACAATACCAAAGCGTACGATGTACTCGGACATAAATCCCGGTACTTTGGGAATAACCTTTTTACGATACACCTTTTTAGTCCAACTTTAATAGTCAAAAAAGTCGAAATTCAGGTGTCTTTTGGATGCCAGTCGCGCACTGTACTGAGTGATCGCGAGCAGACTGGGAACGCGTTGAGCGCGTCCGCTAAGCGCACAGAACGAAATTTCAACCCGCGCTGCGCAGTGCACATAGTAGAAATTGTATGACAGCAGCATAATTTCACTCGAATTCACAGGGTTTGTACTGATCATGATTTGATTTGTGAAGTACTGAATGCTAAAAAGTATAAATTTTGTAAAAAATGTAAAATTTTCTCTTCCTTTTCTCCGTATTACCTCTTCCTTTTCCCCGTGTTGCCGTAAAGGTGTTTTGAGGTCAAAGGTCAAATAGCGTCCAATAACGCCTAAAGTTATTGTACTCCGCGTCTTCTGATACCGAAACTTACAGTAAGACGAAACTCCATAGGTTACAGACGCAGGTGTATAATAATGACTTTTACGCAGTATTGTGTTATAGCTTTGTCAACATCAGTGAATTATTACTGATAATGTATCCGATTACCCAGCATTGCGACCCCTGAGCGAGCATAACAATACGAAGGTTTGTGTTTGCATTACGGGAGACGACAGGTCAAATAGCGTCTAATAACACCTAAAGTTATTGTACTCCGCGTCAAAGTTATCGGACTCCGCGTCTTCTGATATCGAAACTTACTGAGCGACGAAACTCAATACGTTGCAGACGCAGGTGTATAATAATCACTTTCACGCAGTATTGTATTATAGCTTTGTCAACATCAGTGTATTTAGACTAATTTACTGATAATGTATCCGATTATCCAGCATGGCGACCCCTTAGCGAGCATAACAATACAAGGTTTTTGTTTGTAAACGAATAAAAGACTTGGCATTTAATATGAAAAAGGAGGAAGTAAATCATGTAATAAATAAAACGATAAATCTTGATAATGGTGCACGATATCGATAATAACGTCTGACTGAACGATTTATCAAATTTTTAGTCTCCCCGCATGCACTTGTCGTCTGCTCTGTCTGGCTTGCACTTGAAGCATGCAATCCCCCTCCGATACGCATGAACGTTCCGTTTTCTTTATGCCTGTCATTTCATGTGTGGAGTACTACGTTGGTCACAACATGGCTCGCGTCATTGATGTTTCCAGGATCCATTCAGTCTCAGTCCAAGGTTAGCAATTACAAACAATCATGACCGTGGGCTCTCCGTTGATCTAACAACTCGGCTACGTAGTTATAATGCACCGGCTGTAATCGGCGACAACTTTCATCGTCTGTGGTTTTGACTTGTTCTCGACAAAGGCCCTCCATTTATGTTTGTCAACTATACCTTCCGTTTACGTCGACTTTGACCGTTCGCTAAAATACAATAGCTCTTCTCAAGAAGCCATCGAAATTTAAATTTGTAGACGCAATTATTAATGAAATTTAAACATTTCAATAACATTGTTGAACTCTGTTGATATTGTTTGCAATTGAGTGTTGTACTAAGAGCGATGTATAAGCTTACTGATCGTATGATCAGCTGGTACTATGCAGCCAGCGGCAACAGGCGTTGATATCGATACATGAACATTACGTTTTCTTTATGACTGTCATTTCATGTGTTTCAGCCTTTTGAAAGACATGATATTGAAAGTTGATGTTTCAAGTTCGATATAGACGATAGCGATGCAATTTCTTTTCATTTCCTACGAAAATATTCGTTTTTTGTTTCCAAAGTGAACCATGAACAGCGTGTACAGTGCAGTGTGGAGTGTGTGTAAATGTTTACAATATACAGATTCATGGCCGATCATCTGGAAGATGCCGGCTGGCTTTAAACTTAGTTTACATTGCCTATTTTATTCGTTTCTACATCGACAAATTCACTGGTATTGCCAAAACTATAAAATAACAGCAATAATGTGCCTCCTCCCGGCCCATAATGAACTCAAGCAAACTTTGCACTCTAATGTAATAAAGGGAAAGCGGCTGCACACATCGCCTACACTATTTTTCGTTCTCTGTGTTCGTGTTTGAGTTTGTGTGTTTGGCTATTGGTGTAGATATAAGCCATGGCGAGACGTAGCCGTAATCTGGCTGTCGAATGACAGGATGATTCTTTGACGCTACGTTTCGAAACCAGTGTGTGGTCTCTTCCTCAGTCGCTTTTTGATACTTGCTCTCCTTGGATTTTTGTTTCACTGTTTCTGGTTTAAAGCTTGTCAGTGTTTTGTTTATCCAGTAGGAGGCTACAATACTGATCTGTGGATCAGTTTGTTGTGTTTCATTTGTTTGTAGAAATTGTTGTTAAATTTGAATGGTGTTTTTCAGAATACTGTTTAGCATAATTAAACAGGTATTCTGTTGGTGGCTTATGAATATTTGTTTGTTCATTGTTTGTTTTTTAACGCTTTGCCGGCTGCTCTCATGGCGTCATCGTGTTGTGTGCTTGTGTACATAGATACTGCGTCTTAACTAATGTGGCTAAGATAGCATTGTTCGGAAACTGGACTGAGTCCTTTTCCGGATGAAGTCTGTAGTGTCTTTTATATATGTTTGTTGGTTTTTTCACGATTTGTTTGTAGACGAATAAAAGACTTGACATTTAATATGAAAAAGGAGGGAGTAAATCATGTAATAAATAAAACGATAAATCTTGATAATGGTGCACGATAACGCTGACTGTACAAATATGGCTGTGTTGATAAGCTAAAAATTGCACTTTTTAAACGTTTTGAGTCCCGCTTTGAGTCCCCTTCAAATGCCCCTCCCAGTGATATTTTCAAATCCCCCATTAATTCTCCCTTAAGGGTTTTTGTGATTGTAATTTACTCATTGTGCACAGTATTTGTTGCAGTGTCAATATCAACAACCCTCTAATAAAATTTTGGGACATGTTTACCTATGACACATGGGTTATAAGGTTATACCTTATTCATCAGGGGCTACATGACGCAAAACATTATAGTTGACATACCAGTTATTTACTTCATGATGGATCTGTATCAAAGAAAGATCTATTTAGTATATACATCAGGGGCTACATGACGCAAAACATGATAGTTGATTGTCTGTTGCCTCTCACTCTGGGACCTGGCATGTTCACTAGTCCTTTACTTCAAGGTTGATAAAATACAATTATTTTTCACGGAGATAAGCATCTTTCATATTATATGTATTTGGTACTGGGGTTATGCTGCGGGCCTGTGCACGTTAATTAGTTTGAGAAGAGAACCTAGATAAAGTTGAAGTTCCCGTTACAATGCCAAAGCGTACGATGAACTTGGACATAAATTTCGGCATTTTGGGAATAACCTTATTACTATACACCTTTTTAGTCAAACTTTAATAGTCAAAAAAAGTCGAAATTCGGGCGTCTTTTTGATGCCCGTCGTACACTGTACTGAGCGATCGCGAGCAGACTGGGAACGCGTTGAGCGCGTCCGCTAAGCGCACAAAACGAAATTTCAACCCGCGCTGCGCAGTGCACATGGTAGAAATTGTACGACAGCAGCATAATTTCACTCGAATTCACCGGTTTGGACTGATCATGATTTGATTTGTGAAGTACTCAATGATAAAAAGTATAATTATTTGTACTAAAACTGTAACATTTTCTCTTCTCTTTCCCCGTGTTGCCGTAAAGGTGTTTTGAGGTCAAAGGTTAAATAGCGTCCAATAACACCTAAAGTTATTGTACTCCGCGTCTTCTGATACCGAAACTTACTGAACGACGAAACTCCATACGTTGCAGACACAGGTGGATAATAATCACTTTTACGCAGTATTGTATTATAGCTTTGTCAACATCAGTGTATTTACTGAAAATGTATCCGATTATCCAGCATTGCGACCCCTTAGCGAGCATAACTGAAAAGGTTTTTGTTTGTAAACGAATAAAAGACTTGGCATTTAATATGAAAAAGGAGGAAGTAAATCATGTAATAAATAAAACGATATATCTTGATAATGGTGCACGATATCGATAATAACGTCTGACTGAACGATTTATCAATTTTTTAGTCAACCGCATGCACTTGTCGTCTGCTCTGTCTGGCTTGCACTTGAAGCATGCAATCCCCCTCCGATACGCATGAACGTTCCGTTTTCTTTATGCCTGTCATTTCATGTGTGGAGTACTACGTTACGTTGGTCACAACATGGCTCGCGTCATTGATGTTTCCAGGATCCATTCAGTCTCAGTCCAAGGTTAGCAATTACAAACAATCATGACCGTGGGCTCTCCGTTGATCTAACAACTCGGCTACGTAGTTATAATGCACCGGCTGTAATCGGCGACAACTTTCATCGTCTGTGGTTTTGACTTGTTCTCGACAAAGGCCCTCATTTATGTTTGTCAACTATACCTTTCCGTTTACGTCGACTTTGACCGTTCGCTAAAATACAATAGCTCTTCTCAAGAAGCCATCGAAATTTAAATTTGTAGACGCAATTATTAATGAATTTAAACATTTCAATAACATTGTTGAACTCTGTTGATATTGTTTGCAATTGAGTGTTGTACTAAGAGCGATGTATAAGCTTACTGATCGTATTGATCAGCTGGTACTATGCAGCCAGCGGCAACAGGCGTTGATATCGATACATGAACATTACGTTTTCTTTATGACTGTCATTTCATGTGTTTCAGCCTTTTGAAAGACATGATATTGAAAGTTGATGTTTCAAGTTCGATATAGACGGTAGGGATGCAATTTCTTTTCATTTCCTTCGAAAATACTTCGTTTTTATTTCCAAAATGAACCATGAACAGCGTGTACAGTGCAGTGTGGAGTGTGTGTAAATGTTTACAATATACAGATTCATGGCCGATCATCTGGAAGATGCCGGCTGGCTTTAAACTTAGTTTACATTGCCTATTTTATTCGTTTTCTACATCGACAAATTCACTGGTATTGCCAAAACTATAAAATAACAGCAATAATGTGCCTCCTCCCGGCCCATAATGAACTCAAGCAAACTTTGCACTCTAATGTAATAAAGGGAAAGCGGCTGCACACATCGCCTACACTATTTTTTCGTTCTCTGTGTTCGTGTTTGATTTTGTGTGTTTGGCTATTGGTGTAGATATAAGCCATGGCGAGACGTAGCCGTAATCTGGCTGTCGAATGACAGGGTGATTCTTTGACGCTACGTTTCGAAACCAGTGTGTGGTCTCTTCCTCAGTCGCTTTTTGATACTTGCTCTCCTTGGATTTTTGTTTCACTGTTTCTGGTTTAAAGCTTGTCAGTGTTTTGTTTATCCAGTAGGAGGCTACAATACTGATCTGTGGATCAGTTTGTTGTGTTTCATTTGTTTGTAGAAATTGTTGTTAAATTTGAATGTGTTGTTTTTCAGAATACTGTTTAGCATAATTAAACAGGTATTCTGTTGGTGGCTTATGAATATTTGTTTGTTCATTGTTTGTTTTTTAACGCTTTGCCGACTGCCCTCATGGCGTCATCGTGTTGTGTGATTGTGTACATAGATACTGCGTCTTAACTAATGTGGCTAAGATAGCATTGTTCGGAAACTGGACTGAGTCCATTTTCCGGATGAAGTCTGTAGTGTCTTTTATATATGTTTGTTGGTTTTTTCACGATTTGTTTGTAGACGAATAAAAGACTTGACATTTAATATGAAAAAGGAGGGAGTAAATCATGTAATAAATAAAACGATAAATCTTGATAATGGTGCACGATAACGCTGACTGTACAAATATGGCTGTGTTGATAAGCTAAAAATTGCACTTTTTAAACGTTTTGAGTCCCGCTTTGAATCCCCTTCAAATGCCCCTCCCAGTGATATTTTCAAATCCCACATCAATTCTCCCTTAAGGGTTTTAGTGATTGTAATTTACTCATTGTGCACAGTATTTGTTTGCAGTGTCAATATCAACAACCCTCTAATAAAATTTGGGACATGTTTACCTATGACACATGGGTTATAAGGTTATACCTTATTCATCAGGGGCTACATGACGCAAAACATTATAGTTGACATACCATTATTTACTTCAAGATGGATCTGTATCAAAGAAAGATCTATTAGTATATACATCAGGGGCTACATGACGCAAAACTTGATAGTTCATAGTCTGTTGCCTCTCACTCTGGGACCTGGCATGTTCACTAGTCCTTTACTTCAAGGTTGATAAAATACCATTATTTTTCACGGAGATAAGCATCTTTCATGTTATATGTATTTGGTACTGGGGTTATGCTGCGGGCCTGTGCACGGTAATTAGTTTGAGAGAGAACCTAGATAAAGTTGAAGTTCCCGTTACAATGCCGAAGCGTACGATGAACTTGGACATAAATTCGGTATTTTGGGAATAACCTTATTATTATACACCTTTTTAGTCCAACTTTAATAGTCAAAAAAGTCGAAATTCAGGCGTCTTTTTGATGCCCGTCGTGCACTGTACTGAGCGATCGCGAGCAGACTGGGGACGCGTTGAGCGCGTCCGCTAAGCGAAGAACGAAATTTCAACCCGCGCTGCGCAGTGCACATGGTAGAAATTGTACGACAGCAACATAATTTCACTCGAATTCACAGGGTTTGGACTGATCATGATTTGATTTGTGAAGTACTCAATGCTAAAAAGTATAATTATTTGTACTAAAACTGTAACATTTTCTCTTCTCTTTCCCCGTGTTGCCGTAAAGGTGTTTTGAGGTCAAAGGTTAAATAGCGTCCAATAACACCTAAAGTTATTGTACTCCGCGTCTTCTGATACCGAAACTTACTGAACGACGAAACTCCATACGTTGCAGACACAGGTGGATAATAATCACTTTTACGCAGTATTGTATTATAGCTTTGTCAACATCAGTGTATTTACTGAAAATGTATCCGATTATCCAGCATTGCGACCCTTAGCGAGCATAACTGAAAAGGTTTTTGTTTGTAAACGAATAAAAGACTTGGCATTTAATATGAAAAAGGAGGGAGTAAATCATGTAATAAATAAAACGATATATCTTGATAATGGTGCACGATATCGATAATAAGGTCTGACTGTACGATTTATCATTTTTTTAGTCAACCGCATGCACTTGTCGTCTGCTCTGTCTGGCTTGCACTTGAAGCATGCAATCCCCCTCCGATACGCATGAACGTTCCGTTTTCTTTATGCCTGTCATTTCATGTGTGGAGTACTACGTTGGTCACAACATGGCTCGCGTCATTGATGTTTCCAGGATCCATTCAGTCTCAGTCCAAGGTTAGCAATTACAAACAATCATGACCGTGGGCTCTCCGTTGATCTAACAACTCGGCTACGTAGTTATAATGCACCGGCTGTAATCGGCGACAACTTTCATCGTCTGTGGTTTTGACTTGTTCTCGACAAAGGCCCTCCATTTATGTTTGTCAACTGTACCTTTCCGTTTACGTCGACTTTGACCGTTCGCTAAAATACAATATCTCTTCTCAAGAAGCCATCGAAATTTAAATTTGTAGACGCAATTATTAATGAAATTAAAACATTTCAATAACATTGTTGAACTCTGTTGATATTGTTTGAAATTGAGTGTTGTACTAAGAGCGACGTATAAGCTTACTGATCGTATCGATCAGCTGGTACTATGCAGCCAGCGGCAACAGGCGTTGATATCGATACATGAACATTACGTTTTCTTTATGACTGGCATTTCATGTGTTGCAGCCTTTTGAAAGACATGATATTGAAAGTTGATGTTTCAAGTTCGATATAGACGGTAGTGATGCAATTCCTTTTCATTTCCTACGAAAATATTCGTTTTTTGTTTCCAAATTGAACCATGAACAGCGTGTACAGTGCAGTGTGGAGTGTGTGTAAATGTTTACAATATACAGATTCAGGACCGATCATCTGGAAGATGCCGGCTGGCTTTAAACTTAGTTTACATTGCCTATTTATTCGTTTTCTACATCAACAAATTCACTGTATTGCCAAAACTATAAAATAACAGCAATAATGTGCCTCCTCCCGGCCCATAATGAACTCAAGCAAACTTTGCACTCTAATGTAATAAAGGGAAAGCGGCTGCACACATCGCCTACACTATTTTTTCGTTCTCTGTGTTCGTGTTTGATTTTGTGTGTTTGGCTATTGGTGTAGATATAAGCCATGGCGAGACGTAGCCGTAATCTGGCTGTCGAATGACAGGGTGATCCTTTGACGCTACGTTTCGAAACCAGTGTGTGGTCTCTTCCTCAGTCGCTTTTTGATACTTGCTCTCCTTGGATTTTTGTTTCACTGTTTGTGGTTTAAAACTTGTCAGTGTTTTGTTCATCCAGTAGGAGGCTAGAATACTGATCTGTGGATCAGTTTGTTGTGTTTCATTTGTTTGTAGAAATTGTTGTTAAATTTGAATGTGTTGTTTTTCAGAATACTGTTTAGCATAATTAAACAGGTATTCTGTTGGTGGCTTATGAATATTTGTTTGTTCATTGTTTTGTTTTTTAACGCTTTGCGGCTGCTCTCATGGCGTCATCGTGTTGTGTGATTGTGTACATAGATACTGCGTCTTAACTAATGTGGCTAAGATAGCATTGTTCGGAAACTGGACTGAGTCCATTTTCCGGATGAAGTCTGTAGTGTCTTTTATATATGTTTGTTGGTTTTTTCACGATTTGTTTGTAGACGAATAAAAGACTTGACATTTAATATGAAAAATGAGGGAGTAAATCATGTAATAAATAAAACGATAAATCTTGATAATGGTGCACGATAACGCTGACTGTACAAATATGGCTGTGTTGATAAGCTAAAAATTGCACTTTTTAAACGTTTTGAGTCCCGATTTGAATCCCCTTCAAATGCCCCTCCCAGTGATATTTTCAAATCCCACATCAATTCTCCCTTAAGGGTTTTAGTGATTCTAATTTACTCATTGTGCACAGTATTTATTTCACCTTTCATATCAACACCCCTCAAATAAAATTTTGGGACGTGTTTACCTAAGAGACATGGCGTTTAATGCTGTATCATATCCATGAGGTGCCATATGACGCAAAATGTACAATAGTTGACATACCAGTTATTTACTTCAAGATGGATCTGTATCAAAGAAAGATCTATTTAGTATATACATCAGGGGCTACATGACGCAAAACATGATAGTTGATTGTCTGTTGCCTCTCACTCTGGGACCTAGCATGTTCACTAGTCCTTTACTTCAAGGTTGATAAAATACAATTATTTTTCACGGAGATAAGCATCTTTCATATTATATGTATTTGGTACTGGGGTTATGCTGCGGGCCTGTGCACGTTAATTAGTTTGAGAAGAGAACCTAGATAAAGTTGAAGTTCCCGTTACAATGCCAAAGCGTACGATGAACTTGGACATAAATCCCGGTATTTTGGGAATAACCTTATTATTATACACCTTTTTAGTCCAACTTTAATAGTCAAAAAAGACGAAATTCAGGCGTCTTTTGATGCCCGTCGTGCACTGTACTGAGCGATCGCGAGCAGACTGGGAACGCGTTGAGCGCGTCCGCTAAGCGCACAAAACGAAATTTCAACCCGCGCTGCGCAGTGCACATGGTAGAAATTGTACGACAGCAGCATAATTTCACTCGAATTCACCGGTTTGGACTGATCATGATTTGATTTGTGAAGTACTCAATGATAAAAAGTATAATTTTTTGTAAAAACTGTAACATTTTCTCTTCTTTTCCCCGTGTTGCCGTAAAGGTGTTTTGAGGTCAAAGGTCAAATAGCGTCCAATAACACCTAAAGTTATTGTACTCCGCGTCAAAGTTATTGGACTCCGCGTCTTCTGATACCGAAACTTACTGAACGACGAAACTCCCATACGTTGCAGACACAGGTGGATAATAATCACTTTTACGCAGTATTGTATTATAGCTTTGTCAACATCAGTGTATTTACTGATAACGTATCCGATTATCCAGCATTGCGACCCCTTAGCGAGCATAACAATACAAGGTTTTTGTTTGTAAACGAATAAAAGACTTGGCATTTAATATGAAAAAGGAGGGAGTAAATCATGTAATAAATAAAACGATAATCTTGATAATGGTGCACGATATCGATAATAGGTCTGACTGTACGATTTATCAATTTTTTAGTCCTCCCGCATGCACTTGTCGTCTTCTGTGTCTGGCTTGCAATTGAAGCATGCATTCCCCGTCCGATACGCTGTAGTGTGCAGTACTACGTTGTTCACAACATGGCTCGCGTCATTGATGTTTCGAGGATCCATTCAGTCTTAGTCCAATGTTAGCTACGACCAACAATCATGACGACCGTGGGCTCTCCGTTGATCTAACATCTCTGGTAGCCGGTGCCGATGCACCGGCTGAAATCGGCGACAACATACATCATCATGTTTCTTGACTTGTTCTCGACAAAGACTCTTCAGTATGTTTGTCAACAATTCCTTTCAAGCTCCCGTTTACGCCGTGTTTTTCCGTTCGCTAAATTCAGTAGCACTTCTAAAGAAGCCATCGAAAATTAAATTTGTAGACAATTATGAATGAAATTTGAACATTTGAATAACATTGTTGAACTCTGTTGACATTGTTGCGATTGAATGTTGTACTATACGAGCGACATATACTGATCGTATCGATCAGCTGATACCATGCAGCTCGCTGCAACAGGCGTTGATGTCGATGCATGAACATTACGTTTTCTTCATGCCTGGCATTTCACGTATTTCAGCTTTTTGAATGACATGATATTGAAAGTTGATGTTTCAAGTTCGATAAAGACGGTAGGGATGCAATTTCGTATCATTTCATTCGAAAATACATCGTATTTTATTTCCAAATTGAACCATGAACAGCGTGTACAATGTAGTGTGGAGTGTGTGTAATGTTTACAATATTCAGGGCCGATCACGCCGGACGATGCCCACTGGCTTTAAACTCAGTTTACATTGCCTATTTTATTTGTTTTCTACATCGACAAATTCACTTGAACTGCTAAAGCTATAAAATAACAGCAATAATGTGCCTCTTTCCGGCCCATACTTGACTCAATCAAACATTGCATTCCTTAGCCTCTTACATTTAGTTGTGCAAAGTTTGCTTTCATCCATTATGGGCCGGAAGGGGAACATTATTGCTTAAATACGTTTCTTGACAAACCATATAGAGATCTCTGTACAATTACTGGCCAAACTAAAAATCAAAGAAAACATTACACTCAGCCGTTGTACCATTTAGTTAGTCCGGGGGACTTATAGGTTTGGTCATGTCCGTGCGTACGTGCGTGCGGGCGTGCGTCCGTTCACGCAGATATCTCAGAGATGCAAGGAGCGATTTCATTCAAACTTGGTACAAGATTACTTCACATGTCATACAGATGCATGTCGATTTGTTTTGTGATACGATCCAATATGGCCGCCAGGCGCCCATTTTATTACAATTTTTCATTTACAGAGCCATAACTCATACATGTTTCAACCGATTTTATTCAAAGTTGGTACATGGACATTGACCAATGTCATAGATATGCACGTCAATTTGTTTTGTGATACGATCCAATATGGCTGCCATGTGGCCATTTTGTTACGATTTTTCATGTACAGAGCCATAACTCAGGCATATCTCAACCGATCGATTTTATTCAAAGTTGGTACAAGGACAATGACCTATGTCATACATATGTACGTCGATTTGATACGATCCAATATGGCCGCTAGGCAGCCATTTTATTACGATGTTTTCATGTATAGAGCATAATACTCAGACATGTATCAAGCGAATTAATGCAAAGTTGGTACAAGGAGATTGACTAATGTCATACCTATGCATGACGAATTCGGACGCGCACACGCTTTAGAACGTTTCTGCGCAGATTTAACTCCAGCCTGCCGCAAATGGGTTATTTTGTAGCACTTGTATTTAACATCACCTGTCATTGTTGAAATTGCGCTTTTATCTAATTTTTTGACCCTATGTCTTAGAAATACATATGACCTATAACCTTGTCATATTTTGACCCCCTAGGAAGCTGGTTTTTATTTAATATGAGCGAAAAATTAACATTTCTCTCCCATTTATATGGCGCAAATTACCCATTCACCTGGAGATATTGTAAAAAGTAGCGTGGTGACACCCTTTTATTAAAAGTGTAAACTAAATGGTATTGTGCCAGGAGTTTATTCGCCAAGTTTGGTCAAAATGACACCATTCAAAGCGACAGGAAGAAAATTCGAAAATTATGTAGTGATATAATTTCGATATCGTCATTTTGTAATCAATACTTATGTTAAAATTTCTTCACAAACATCATGAAAACTATACATTCGATAGATATGAATCTTAAGTCTTGGTATTTATTAAAATTAACTCATTTGCTAGGCGTTTTATAATTGCTTTCTTTAGTTTAAGTGAATTATATCATTTTTATTTATTTCTAACGACGCCATTTTAACGTCCGTATCCATGGAAACGAGCTTGGTGACCCCCATTTTTTCATTTTGCACTTGCACAACTTCCAAGAATATTTGTGTAAAGTTTCAAGAAAATGACGCCACAACTTAATTTTGACGTAATTCGTAGTACTTCACCTTAATTCGTTATGTGATACGATCCAATATGGCTGCCGTGCGGCCATTTTGTTACGATTTTTTCATGTACAGAGCCATAACTCAGACATATTTCAACCGATTTTATTCAAAGTTGGTACAAGGACATTGACCTATGTCATACATATGTGCGTCAATTTGTTTCATGATATGATCTAATATGGCTGCATGGCAGCCATTTCGTTACAATTTTTTCATGTCCTTAGCCAAAACTTGGGCACGTCTACTGATTTTATTCACCGATTTTATTCAAACTTAGTACAAGGACATTGACCTATGTCATACATATGCACATTGATTTTGTTTGTGATACAATCCAATATAGCCGCCGTGTGGCCATTTTTTCCGATTTTTTCATGTCTGGAACCATAACTCAGACATGTATCAAGCGAATTTATTCAAAGTTGGTACAAGGACATTGATTTATTTATACATACGTACGTCGATTGGTTTCATGAGATGGTCCAACATGGCCACATGATAGCAATTTTGTTATGGTTGTTTCATGTCGAGAGCCATAACTACAAGTCTCAACTGATCTTATTCAAAGTTGGTCCATGGACATTGACTTATCATACATATACGTGTTGATTTTGTAAACAGTAAGATCAAATATTGCTGCATGGCGGTGATTTTGTTACAATTTTCTAATGTACAGAGCCATAACTCAGACATATTTCCACCAGTATTATTCAAAGTTGGTACAAGGACATTGACCTATTTCATACGGTACATATGCTCGTCAATTTGTTTCACGTCATGTAGCAGTAACATGTCAATTATTGAAGTTTCGTAAGTGGGCTGATATGTCAAGAAATACTGCATGAATGTTAAGCTCACATTGCTTTAACATTGAAAAAGACATTCATCAGTGTCATTTTAATTAATTTGTAATTGCATAAGTAATGAACTTTCCTAATTAGAGTGATATAGCCATAAATTAATACAATGTCAACTTTGATGAAACTTGATACAGATGTTGATCTCATAGTGTTGTAAAGAATACTGCATCAAACTTTATGAAATCTGGTACCAGTGATAATCTGTTAAGTGTTAGGATTGTATGCAAAAATGTTTTGCAACATCCTGACGATCGTTGACTCATTTTATGAACTTTAGGATGGTGGCCTACATTGGTTTTATGTTTTCATCACCATGGAACTTATTCTTTGGCCATTGAGCGCCATCTGTATCAAAGTTATCACAGACTAATTAATGAAGAAGACTCTATCCTCTCTGAGGACATGTAATCAAAGTATCTATTAACATGTGTTTTGAATAACCAGTTGTACTTCAATTACTTGATAGATTGTGAAATGTGATATGTTTGTTCAAATTACTTGAATCTTTGCATAAAAATGATCATATGTAAAGGTTAAGTTTTTGTTGAAAGTTCAAAGGTCAAATGGGAGACCTCATAAGTCAGTTAAGATATTATTGATATGGACTGTGATAGGCATGGGAAGGTCACTGTTTTTGCGCATAAAAATTTCTATATCACAATTTTTTGCACTGTGTCATTTTGAAAAACACTTGTCCCCCCGTAATTTCTGTCAAGTCCATAAAAACTTTAATCATTGTTATTGATGATAAATGAAGTCCATATGGCTGTGTTGATAAGCTAAAAATTGCACTTTTTAAACGTATTGAGTCCCTCTTTGAGTCCCCTTCAAATGCCCCTCCTAGTGATATTTTCAAATCCCCCATCAATTCTCCCTTAAGGGTTTTTGTGATTGTAATTTACTCACAGTGCACAGTATTTGTTTGAAGTGTCAATATCAACAACCCTCTAAAAAGATTTTTGGGACATGTTTACCTATGACACAGGGGTTACCTATGATACAGATGGATCTGTATCAAAGAAAGGTCTATTTAGTATATACATCAGGGTTACTTGACGCAAAACATGATAGTTGATAGTCTGTTGCCTCTCACTCTGGGACCTAGCATGTTCACTAGTCCTTTACTTCAAGGTTGATAAAATACAATTATTTTTCACGGAGATAAGCATCTTTCATATTATATGTATTTGGTACTGGGGTTATGCTGCGGGCCTGTGCACGTTAATTAGTTTGAGAAGAGAACCTAGATAAAGTTGAAGTTCCCGTTACAATGCCAAAGCGTACGATGAACTTGGACATAAATTTCGGCATTTTGGGAATAACCTTATTATATACACCTTTTTAGTCCAACTTTAATCGGAAAAAAGTCGAAATTCAGGTGTCTTTTTGATGCTCGTCGTACACTGTACTGAGCGATCGCGAGCAGACTGGGAACGCGTTGAGCGCATTCGCTAAGCGCACAGAACGAAATTTCAACCCGCGCTGCACAGAGCACATGGTAGAAATTGTACGACAGCAGCATAATTTCACTCGAATTCATAGGGTTTGGACTGATCACGATTTGATTTGTAAAGTATTAAATGCTAAAAGTATAATTTTTTGTACTAAAACTGTAACATTTTCTCTTCTTTTTCCCCGTGTTGCCGTAAAGGTGTTTTGAGGTCAAAGGTCAAGTAGCGTCCAATAACACCTAAAGTTATTGGACTCCGCGTCTTCTGATACCGAAACTTACTGAACGACGAAACTCCATACGTTACAGATGCAAGTGTATGATAATCACTTTTACGCAGTATTGTATTATAGCTTTGTCAACATCAGTGTATTTACTGATAATGTATCCGATTATCCAGCATTGCGACCCCTTAGCGAGCATAACAATACAAGGTTTTTGTTTGTAAACGAATAAAAGACTTGGCATTTAATATGAAAAAGGAGGAAGTAAATCATGTAATAAATAAAACGATAAATCTTGATAATGGTGCACGATATCGATAATAACGTCTGACTGAACGATTTATCAAATTTTTAGTCCTCCCGCATGCACTTGTCGTCTGCTCTGTCTGGCTTGCATTTGAAGCATGCAATCCCCGTCCGATCATAGGGAACTGCACCAAAGTCCGCCCCCAGGGGTAGGGGTGTCTTGTCTCAGGACAACGTTCTTCTTGCTATGGTTATTTTTATTTATTGCCAACAAAGAGTTATACTACCAACCTTTCTTTGCAGCTTTGGTGTCTTTGTCATATGTTAGCGCTGGTTTTGTCACGATTTCTTTTTTCGTTTTTACGTCCTTTGGCAATCTTTAGCACAGGGGATGGCCTACGTGTCCGTCCCCAGGGATGGGTAGGTGTTTCGTTGTATTACTAATAAAGATATATCCTACCAACCTTTGAGGACACCGCGACATTGCACTTTTATATGATATCCGATATTTACGGCTACTAGACTCTACAATATCGAACTTAGATTGAACGATGAGGTGGTGAAATCTAGTATCGTCTAGTATCGATGCTAGAGTCAGTCCTTGGAAGTCGGGCTGGGCCAGATCTCTGAGGTTGTGAAATCTCCGATATATCGGATATTTACTTGCGATTTGACGGACTCTAGTATCGTCTAGTATCGATGCTAGAGTCAGTCCTTGGAAGTCGGGCTTGGCCAGAACTCTGAGGCTGTGAAATCTCCGATATATCGGATATTTACTTGCGATTTGACGGACTCTAGTATCGTCTAGGAAAGCGGCCCGCCGGTAAAGGGGGTTGATCATGGCCATGGCATAAAGTGAACTTTATTGTAGGTATTATGTTTTTGAAAATGTGGTGACCCCTCCCCTTTCCTACCACTGAAAAAGCGATGACCGCCCCCTTTGGGGATTCCAAAATTACGATGACCCCCCTGGATTTTGCCGCCCCCCCCCGGCCGTAAAAACTGAACGGTCCCTAAGAGCGACATAAACTGATCGTATCGATCAGCTGGTACCATGCAGCTCGCGGCAACAGGCGTTGATTTCGATACATGAACATTCCGTTTTCTTTATGCCTGGCATTTCATGTGTTTCAGCCTTTTTAATGACTTGATATTGAAAGTTGATGTTCCAAGTTCGATATAGACGGTAGGGATGCAATTGCTTTTCATTTCCTACGTTTTTTTATTTCCAAATTGAACCATGAACAGCGTGTACAGTGCAGTGTGGAGTGTGTGTAAATGTTTACAATATACAGATTCAGGGCCGATCATGCCGGACGATGCCCACTGGCTTTAAACTCAGTTTACATTGCCTTTTTTATTCGTTTTCTACATCGACAAATTCACTGGCATTGCCAAAACTATAAAATAACGGCAATAATGTGCCTCCTTCCGGCCCATAATGAACTCAAGCAAACTTTGCATTCCATAATGTACTCGGCTTCGCCTCGTACATTATGTCGTGCAAAGTTTAATTTTATCCATTATGGGCCGGAAGGGGAACATTATTGCTTAAATACGTTTCATGATAAACCATATAGTGATCTCTGTACAATTACTAGCCAAACTAAAAACTCAAAGAAAATATTACACTCAGCCGTTGTAACATTTAATTTTGAATAGCCAGTTGTACTTCAATTACTTGATAGATTGTGAAATGTGATACGTTTGTTCAAATTACTTGAATAGTTGCTTAAAAATGATCATATGTTAAGGTTGAAAAGTTTTCGTTGAAAGTTCAAAGGTCAAATGGGAGACCTCATAAGTCAGTTAAGATATTATTGATATGGACTGTGACAGGCATGGGGAAGGTCACTGTTTTTGCGCATAAAAATTTCTATATCACCATTTTTCGCACAGTGTCATTTTGAAAAACACTTGCCTCCCCTCCCCACCTGTAATTTCTGTCAAGTCCGTAAAAACTTTAATCATTGTTATTGACGACAAATGAAGTCCATCTCAATTTTAAACTGTCAAAATATTGACTGCACAAATATGGCTGTGTTGATAAGCTAAAAATTGCACTTTTTAAACGTTTTGAGTCCCGCTTTGAGTCCCCTTCAAATGCCCCTCCCAGTGATATTTTCAAATCCCCCATTAATTCTCCCTTAAGGGTTTTTGTGATTGTAATTTACTCACAGTGCACAGTATTTGTTTGAAGTGTCAATATCAACAACCCTCTAATAAAATTTTGGGACATGTTTACCTATGACACAGGGGTTATAAGGTTATATCTTATTCGTCAGGGGTTACTTGACGCAAAACATGATAGTTGACATACCAGTTATTTACTTCATAATGGATCTGTATCAACGAAAGATCTATTTAGTATATATATCAGGGGTTACTTGACGCAAAACTTGATAGTTGACATACCAGTTATTTACTTCATAATGGATCTGTATCAACGAAAGATCTATTTAGTATATATATCAGGGGTTACTTGACGCAAAACTTGATAGTTGACATACCTATAGTATTATTTACTTCATGATTGATCTCAGCCCATCTGTATCAAAGAAAGATCTATTTAGTATATACATTTATTGCACTTTATTTACATAAAGTTCCTATTTCCCTGGCCTTCCAAAAATGCGGTAGATTTTCGATCCGATTTGAACTCACAACGTACGGCACCAAGCGAAGACATCAGTGTCAAAACCAGATTTGGGAAGAGTTCACCTATTAGACATAGATTAGTCTGCACACTATACATTTGGGGCAATATGTCACAAAAGATACGATAGTTGACATAGATTATAAATTTGCTGCATGATGGGTCTGTGTCAAATTAAGATCTATTTAGGATAACACGTTTAGTACAATATGTGTATTTGAGGTTTCAACATTAACATCTTTATACAAATTTAGGAAGTACTTACTTACGGAACTTGGCTCAGCCGGGTACCTTATGCACAGACCAAAATTGCACAAAATAGTTCATAGTTGACTCAAATTAGTTTTACCGCTTGTGGACATATCCGAAAATGTATTATTTGAGGTTTCAACAAAAACACTCTCATGATAAATGTTTGATAACCAATAATCTATGTTACTTCGATTCAACGCAACTACCTTATTGCATAATCTGCGGGGTATACAGAAGTTATTTACTGACTGACACGATGATATTCTGCAGTTGACTGTCAGGAGCAAGTGCAAATGATTCTCATGCGCTGAGGTTGTGGCGTTCACATTGTTGTCTATGTTACCCTTCAAGTAGATGAAAATGGACATTTAGGCCGTGAAAATATTCAGTCAACAGGGACTCTCTGTACTCATTTGCATTAATGTATGTAAACTCAAGTAAGTTAATGCATGGGTGTTTGTACCCATCAAGCCCAAAAGTAAGAAAATGATCAGTTATCTTTAAAAACCACGCGATTTGATTGATATTTGGCCTAATGACTGGAATTATCAAATTTTTTAAATTAATGTCTGCCTAACTCTTGACGACTTGAGTCACGTGACCAAATCTGATATTTTCCCGCCAAATTTATGTCTTTATTAATTCCAACCGTAACCCGTTAAATTTTCTTGATTTTCTCTGCACTTTTGGAAACAAGCGCTCATGAAACTCTATCTATACTTCTTTCTGATATTCAAAATATTCATGTAAAACGTCAAAAATATTGTATTTGTTGTTTTTTGTGAAGAAATGTTATTCAAAATTCAATAATTTTGCATCTGCCACTAGTTCTTACACAAGTTCCTATCCCATTTTACATTAATTGGTCACAATATTTTAAATATTTTGATGTTTAACGGTTGGAATATTCAGGTATTTGCAATATACAATTTTGGCGGGAAAATAATAGATTATGGTCACGTGATCTGACTTAGGTAATATATTATGATAAATTTCAACTTAAACAAATGCAAAACATATTTTTGGCAATTTTCACAATTTTCTGACCAGGTCTGATTAGAAAGTATGTTCAAACTGATTTTACATGTATGTAAGCCTATGCCCATGCATTAACATACCTGAGAATACCATTTTTATTTTGCTGGCATCAATGACGTTAACTTGAGTACATATGTGGAAATTTGAATTACCGCATTTGATATTTTAAGTTGTATTTTCATCCTTTAAATTTAAGAGAGTAAGAATATCATCAAAATACTCGGATTACACGTCAAAGGTTAATTTGCCAAATGTTTACATTACATTTCATATTGACGTCATTTGGATATTATGCTGATAGTTGAGTTAACATTTTGCCATTCAAAGGTTAATTTGTCAAATGTTTACATAACATTTCCTATTGGCACCACTGGGATATTAAGCTGATAGTTAATTAAACATTTGGCCATTATTTGACAAATCAAATGATCTTAATTGTGATTCACACCCGATTCACTATATCTGATATTTCTGTCTGGTACTACATAATTTCACGGGAACAGATTCACTCAAAGTCTAGTGTTTTGTTTAGGAGTTAATCTACGGTATAATTTGTATACGTCCCCCAGAAAAGCGTCAAAGTCCATCCACCACGACCAATATTTTCGTAAAATAATTACAGTTATAAAAGACCTACAACTACTAGTCTAGGACCATCATAGGTATACTGTGTACAATACAATTGCTATAACAAGGTGAATCTAGTCTGTTTCATGGATGTCTCACAATTGATCTGTCAGTCATTTGCTTCTTTGCTTCTTCACTTGTTTGTTATTGTTTACTTGTTTGTTTTTGTTTACTCTCTCTATTTGCTTATCTTTTTGACCCTTTTCTATTTTTTATTTTTTATTTACTTGTTTACTGTTAGTCACATCTAATTCAAGAAAGGAGGTGGGAAGTTGTATGCAAATGAGAACAAGTGTCGCGAAGTGTAGCGAAGCTAAATTAACACTACACTTGAAAGCGTAATGTGTTAGGAGTGTTGGTTTATATTTTATAAAGCATTCTGTAAAATTTGTACATCGAGTTTCTTTGATGTATTGTCAAAATAAAGCCATGAATGGCGTACTTGATTGCTTGTCATGGAAGGATATGCCTGTGTAAAGCGGCCCTATTGTCACAAACGCCCGGTCACCCCCAGGCCTGGGTCACCCCGGTGACCGGGGCTGTACGAGGAATCCCCAAGTCACTTCAATGCGCGGCCACGCGATCGCGTATGAGTTGTGTTTGTTACATCGTGGGGCGACTCAGCGTACATCGTACTGCAGCCAAGTCTCACCATTGTAGGGGAGCAGCTGATGATCACGTATTTTCGTCGACTGGTGAAGTTCTCTCTTCCACGTAAGTATATCTACCTCCATGGTATCAGTATGCTGCCGCTTTAGCTCTGCGTAGCACTGCTGGTGTGGCAGTGTGTGTAACTGCACAGTGGCTCGAGGTCACGTTTTGCCGTCCGACCCAAATACCTCGAGCGCGAGCTACTGTACTGCAGCTTGTCTGTAACACAGACGTTCTGTTGAGTGGGTAGTTTGTAAAAGTGTAGTTTATGCTACGTTCGGACGTTCTGTTCTGTAGCCTTTTCTTCAAATGGTGATAAGGCTACGGAGGAGAACGTCGGAACGTAGCGGAAACTCCACTTTTACAAACTATCCACTCAACAGAACGTCTGTGGTCTGTAAGCCTAAACACGTACAGCATCATAGGGAAAAATTGTGAGACTCGAGCGAGAAAATGACGCTTCCCTTAGTGAGAATCTGTTCTTATTCTCACCGCTGAATCTTAAAATAATGTTTTTCTACCGTTATTCTTTCTTGCATATACCCTTATTGTAAATTGTCGAATCCTTGGTATTCTATGCCATCTTCTGCAATCATATATGTATTTCTTACCCAGAATTACTAAAAAATTGCCAGTGAATGAATCATCTTTTGTTATAATTCCTACGATAACATTCTCTGGAAACAATGTTATTGAAAAATTACAATTTTTCAGCAAGAGCGGAATCAAATACCCGGTTTGGGTATGGAGCCGAGCAGAGCTGTGATGGGTACAAAAATCAGGGAAGGTGATTGCAATTGTGAAATTTACTGATACTTCATACGACTGGAGATTACCATGATTCATTATGATAATTGTACCGCTGCGATTCCCCAGGGAAGGCAAAAATATCCCCCATGTTTAGAAAGATTCACAGACTGTTTTAAAAATTCTGAAAGCATATTTATACTCACTATTCTTCTCTATTCCAACTTTAAATGAGTTGGAAAATTATGCTTGATTAAGATTAAGATTAGTCATGCATATTTATTACCTGATGTTATATAAGTTATTTATAGCTACTGAAACCCTGCAAGGTTCACAAGTCTGTAGGGAATGGCATTCACCCCATTATCTGAGCACCAGCCAACCACCTAGCCTGCCAGTCTGCGAAGTTCATTGCTTCAATGTATTCATTTTGATATTTACATGCCCACAGACTTGGCGAAAGTCTAAAGAGTGCAAAAATGTTGTCAGTTTTGTATTGGAAAAAAATTGTTCCTTGTTCCTTTGGCAGCCTTGTGTACATACATGAAAAGTGCATTTGCTGAAATTCCAAAATTTAATTTCTTGTACACAAATGGCCTTATCACACTTATTTTAACCCTTAATAAATGAAATTAATAGAAAAAATGGGAGAAGCCCTGACCATTATCATTAATTTATGGCCAAGGGCAAGAGGAAAGTCCAAAATTAACAAGGCTTGGCGAGCATGCTTATTTTGGCTTTCAGTCTTGCCAAAGCCTATAGATAAATATTAATGGTCAGAGCAGAGTCTGTTATTTCCATGATATTATCAACCTGCTGCGAGGGCACATAAACCCATGTATTCAGGCAACAATATCTTCATGGTTATAAATGCTGTATCACATTTAGTTACATGCGTATATATGCAGGACATTTTCAAACAATTTTACCATTATCGACCAGCATCGAAAGGATTTTAACAAAAGTCAAAATAGAAGTGTGCACATGTATATTTTACATCTATCATTAAGTGTCTACTTGGATGTTAAAAACGTTGAAGGGCTTCACTTGCCCGGGTAACCATTAAAACCGGTCAGTACATTATGTTCACCGACCCGCTAACTCCCCGGATGTTCCTTTCAAATCAATTCACTGATTTGCACCCACATCAAGGCATGTAATAAGCATTGATGCACAGTCATGCCCACCCTAAAAATTTGGCAAATCTGGAGATTTTTTAAAAAGTGTATAATTTGGCCCACAAGCACTTCATTTTGTTTTTGTGATTGATTATGATCGTTGTACAATTGACTATTTACATTTTTGCTGAAAAGTTTCAATGTTAGCATTATTATTCATATTCACGGACATAAAAGCAAACCATGATTACTGTGTATTTGTGGCATGGTAATACATAATGAATGAGTATATGATTTTACTAATCTTTTGACACATATCCATGATTATAAAGTTGAGTATCCATTGTACAGACAGTGAGAAATAGGACTATCTCAAGATTCTAATTGTATTCATTGACATTTGTCTACAGCTGTTAGTATACCTCATGTAACCTGGTAGTAAAGCCTCAGAGGTATATGTATGTGGAACGTAGAAGGAACAAGAATCAAAAGATTGACAACTGATCTTTTACAAATCCTTCATCAGGTAAGATTTGTTTTAAATTTTTAGTCATTTTTTATTTTTAATTTCCTGCACATCTTGTTCATTATCAGTTAAGATTTTCGCATGCTCGGTTATATTTGGCGGAGTTGTAGTTCTTTCTTCAACATCAACTCCCTTGACGCTCTGTACATAACTTATATAATACATGTAAGTATTTTAGAATATGTGTCTGTACTCAGTACTACTGTAGTCTCCTTGGCAAAAAAATCAACAGGAAAAAATTGAGCAAATGAAATTCATGAAGTTCCTTTGTTTCAAACATAGCATCCTAACAGCTGAAATAATTATGAAGAATTCTGCAAGCGTTTTAACCTTTAGCCTCTTTATCATCGAAGATTGTTTTTATATACTATATTTTTATATGAATATTTTAATAATATGTATGATTGTCCCCAATCATGTTTCATGTTAATTTTGATGTTCCTCAGTAAACTACAAATACTAGAACTCGCACTGTTTTTTAGACTCACAGTATAAAACTCAATGGTTTTAGGTACTTGGCTCTTCAAAGATGTATGGCTACTTTGATGTGTGCATTTCCAACCCTGCCATTGACAACACATTATCTTGTCAAAGTTTCAGATGCCTGGTCAGAATGTCATGCCTAAATTTGTACATATTTTTAATAGTTTCACATAGTTTGTTGTGTGTTGTTTATTGTTTTATTGTACTTCATGCATTCATATTTTTATGTATATTTTATGGAGCCTGTTCCAGGTCTTCCCTTGAAATAAATGTATAAATGAATTTATTGCTACTTGCTTGAATGCACGTCTTGACCTACATTATAGTTTTCTTTAAAAAGGTGCACAATCATCAGTGATTACAATGGGTTTGGTGCAAAGTTATACCAGTGATGAAAGGTTTAATTAAAATTACAGAAGTCATAAACAATCAAGTTTTCTTATCTTAATGAATATAAAAAGCCATGTTTTAGGATGAACTGATGTGTAAAGTAATTTCAGCAATGTGCAGGAGATAATATTTACATTACATCCTTGTTAATGTTTCTTTTCACCCAGTCAGATTCGAGATCCCTTACTGAGGCAGTGCGTCCCATTGTCATTGGATACTGGTCTGACAACCTGGTGAAAAACAACATGGTGAAAATACCATCCTCCATTGCAAAGCAAATACACAGTGTGTGGCTATGCAAACAGCCAACACTGAACAGAGATGGTGGTGTTGTCATCAATGCAGTGCAAAAACCCATGGAATTGAGGGAGTTTTTCATCAATATATTTACTTTCCTAAGGCAGTGGGTCCTTGCTGTGGCACAGGTTTGTACTTACATATATCCTGTTCAGTGTTTCCACGGGCTAAATTTACCACTAAGCCATTCTGGCTAATTGAGACCAACGTTGACTAGCTAGAACTATAGCCATCCAAATTACATATAATTTCATCTGTGATTTTGGCCAACTGACAGCTGTATACTCAGGTCCTATCAGTTGCTACAGTAACAATATGACATTAAACTGGTCCCATAATCATTTCCATTCAAAGTAATACTTACCAGGTCCATGGGACATTTGTGATTTTCAAATTTAAGTAGGACCATCCTGAACCACAGATAGCTAGTGGCAATGAAAATAAACAACTATTTTTTATGGAACAAACTGCTTTCTTTATAGGATTCACAACAAATTTTATTTCCCGTGTGCTTCACACTTATGTGACTTGCACTTTTGTAAATGTATCAAGACGTATCATAAGTATTGCATTATTTACAGGGTAACTTCAAGATGTTTCCTTTCTACCCTTTCCCTTCTGCCTCAGTCATCAAGTGCTTTCAGTTCTCCAATCACAGAGTCTAATTTTTAAACCAACTGTTCACTTTGAGAAGGTGTACTGCAGATAATCACATTTTGTACACTAGGTGTAAACAGTCGCCTCTTTCTATTGGTAGTCCAAACAATGAATGCTTTAATTTCAAATCAAACTGGGTGTATAGGAATAAATTGCGAGACTGGAGAGAGAAAGTGACGCTTTCCTGCAATTTGTGAGAATCTCTTGTCAATTCTCACAGCTACCAGTGAGAATTCAAAAGTTCTCACCGATGAGTAGTGAGAAATGTACTCTTTGGTGAGATAATAGATTCTCACCAGTTAGAATGGAAATTCTCACTAAGCACTGTGAGAATGGTAATTTTTAAGCTGAGAATGAACCAGACTCACCATTCATTGGTGAGAATCAGACTTGTTCACTGGTGTGAAACAATGTGGTTAATTCTCGCAAGTGAACAATGAGTCTGGTTGATTCTCACCAGTGAATGATTAGTCTGGTTGATTCTCACTGTAAAAATTACCATTCTCACAGTGCTTAGAGAGAATTTCCATTCCCATCGGTGAGAATCTATTATCTCATCAAGAAGTGCATTTCTCAGTGCTCAATGGTGAGAATTAAACTATTCTCACCGATAGCAGTGAGAATGGCAATTAAGAGATTCTCACCAATTGTGAGAAAGCGTCACTCTCGTTCCAGTCTCACAATTTTTTCCTATAATGGCCACTTGATGTCTTACAGAAAAAAAAAACTGATTCGTCTCTTATTCAAACACTAGCCATGGAAATTCAGCAAACTATTCCTGGTACACTTTCATTTTTTGTAACTAGTCCTACCCTGCAACTCTGCGGACAACCTGTGCAATTATCGTTTTTGCTTACTTGTAATCGAACACGACTTAGCATGTCGCAGTGTGCTGCTTGTTGTTCAGCATGGTAAACATTCAACTGGACAATATCCTGGCAATATCTTCATGCAAATATTATGACCTATGCCTATCCACAATACAGTGTTACTCAGTACTGGTACACATCATGACAGAAGGTGACCGCTAGCCTATCCACAAATACATGTACACGGTATGGAAGATGACCCAGGCCTACATGCACACGATATGGAATATGTCCCAGGGCTATCCTCAATCCAAATGCATTCACATGGTATGGAAGATGGCACAGACATATCCAAAATACACACATAATATATGCAACGGAAGATGACCTAGGCCAATCCACAATACGCATACATGCACACAGTATGTACATGTAAGCTGACTCAGGCCTATGTAGAATACATAATGGGAGATGACCAATGTCTATCATCAATACAAACAATCTGTACCTGTATTGTATTCAGGATAGGCCTGTATCATCTTCAATAATGTGTATCTGTATTTGTATTCATGATAGGCCTGGGTCATCTTCAACAATTAATGTTTACCTGTATTTTATTGTATTGTATTCAGGATAGGCCTGGGTCATCTTCAACAATTAATGTTTACCTGTATTTTATTGTATTGTATTCAGGAAAGGCCTGGGTCATCTTCAATAAAAACACTGTACCTTTATTTGTAATTGTATTCAGGATAGGCCTGGGTCATCTTCAATAATGTGTACCTGTATTTGTATTCTGGATTGCCCAGGATCATCTCCATAGCGTGTACATGTATTTGTTGATGGTTGACCGGGGTCACCTGCGATGCTGAGTAATTGTATTGTGGATAGACCTGGGTCATCTTATTTAGAATGTTTACATGTGTGTAATGCTTATCATCATTAGGGTTAAGGACATTATGAGTGTTTGAAATTCATTAACATCCCATCATCAAATGTATTTTAATCATTCAGGTTATCATTGTCATTTAAAGAGTTAGTAATCATGAGTCTATCTGTTTACAATTCAGGATCAGCAGTGAATGCAGCAATGTCAAGGATGAGAAATACCATTGCCTTGACAAAGAGCAATAAAGAACAAAGTGGAGGGCTTTGAATAGACTTTGCCATGACATTTACAATGAAAGATGAATGGAAATGATCAAACAACAGGTAAGTTTTTTCCTTTTCAGTCCTTACTCCCAAGTATATATACACAAGTGGTTGTTGCAAAGATGTGCTGGAACTGGTATCTTGTAACTTGCACAAAGTGTTTTATATTAGTTGTCTTTATATAGCTAGCATGTTTACGATTACAAGAATACTAATTAGAAACACAGGTTCACTGATACATTTCTGTATTTTAATTGTCTTTATATAGCTAGCATGTTTACGATTACAAGAATACTAATTAGAAACACAGGTTCACTGATACATTTCTGTATTTTAATTGACATTGCCAGCAGCAACTATGTAGGTGCATCAGCTTAACACTAATCCATCCAGATACTATACACAGCATACATGTTACAGCAATTCTCATTCTTAAACTGAGCAGGACATTGGTTGAGCAAGAAGAAAACGGTGTGGTTGAGATGTCTACGTTAGAGAAATATGTATATAGCGGAGAGAAAAATAAATTTATTTGTTTTTTTTACACAAGAATTCTTTGATATTTAACACACAAATAAACTAACTTTTTGTGAAGAGAAATTATATGTTTTATGTTCCATGATTGGTCCATGATTGTCTTCCATGAGTTTATTATTATTACTATGTTAGGGAACAGGTGTGTATATCCATGCAGAAGAGGAAGCAAGATAAATCCAAAACCGACTTTAAGGCAGCATTTTACCACGCAAAGAAAGAAACCAGCTACCAGGGACAGTTTTCTCAAGATGAAGACAGTGGGATTGCACCTCCATTTGGTAGAGGATTTCCTATTAGTCAGTATGGTGGACAGACGTGAACCCTTACACTGCTCAGCACACAGATTGTATGTACATGTATGTTAGGATCAAAAACTCCTAAAGGCCACTACACCTACCACAGACAAACAGTGGGCAACTTAACAGATATAACCCGCAATACTAAGCATCATCATATTGCAGCTTGTACACTGAACTGTTTAAGGTAGTCCAGCTCAAAGAGAGGAAAAATTCAACTTTCAGAGCACTGAGAAAACACAATTATTATTTCATGCCTCCCCTCAGTATCATGGTGATCTCAGTAGTATAATAACAAACCTGTAGGTAATTGTCACTTGTGATGATTGTTTATAAACATTCCATTATCACTTTTTCTGCTCCAGAGGTGTACATGTCAATCAGGACCCAGATTTACATATACTGGTCAATAACATTGCAATGTGCACATGTATGATATATATAGGTACTTTGTTTCCCATTAAGCTTTCAGAAGAAGAACAAGAAACTAGAGTTGATATTAAAAAAATTGTGAAAAATTCATCAAAAGATACAGCTACACTGCAGCCCAAATTTCATTGGGAGCTGTCATTATTTACAGCCTGGGGGGGGGGATGTTGGAGGAATTTTGTCGGAAACTCTAAAATTTCAAGTACCCGCCCCCCCCCAAACCATGATGAATTTGAGAACCCCCTTTCTCTTACATGGAAATTTTGACTGACCCCCCCCCCCCACACTCACTTTTGAAAACTTAAATTTCAATACATGTATTTCTATAATTTACATAAATACAGCAATAGTAAAGACCATTCAAATCCTAGTGTACCCTGCTAGATAATCATTGGTTATCTCATGACGGTTGAAAAAGGTGAAACCAACAAAATGAAATTCAAAGTCACAACAAAACATAGATGTCAAAGGTCACACTATAACCAGTATACAACTACATACAGTATTGTTTAATATGGATGGGTATCATAACAGGTCCTCACTGGGATATCTGATAGGGTAGACTTTGAAAGTACTGATTGAAGAACATGCGGAAGGCTGATGGGGAAAGTGTCCGATGGGCTTGCTCCTCTCCCTTGCATATACTCCCTTGCATGGAAAAATTTGTAGAAATTGATGTGTGCATTGGTGCAGTTTGGCGTAATCTCAGGGGTGTTTTCAATGTGTAATTTTACTGAGTAAAAATTTGTAGAAATTGATGTGTGAAGTGGTGCAATCTGAGAGGTACATGTTTCAATACATTTTGCACCTTCTTTCTCTCAACATTTTGAGTAACCCCCCCCCTTATCAATATTTTGAGTGACCCCCTTCACATTCCTCTGACCCCCCCAGGCTGTAAACAATGATGGCTTCCAAGGAGATATATCTTCAAGCTTGTGCGATATGGATTTCAGGCAATGTCAACTTGTGGACAGGGTACAGAGATTTATGTTGCAGATTATTGCAAATTGGACTAACTCGTGAATACAGTACATGAAGTCCCATTCCATTATCAAGAGCAAAAGCTCAAAACTACATCTGAAACTTGCTTTGGAGATCAAAACTATTGCTTGCAATAAGTAAAAATTCATGTTATCAGAAAATCACAAGCACACCTTTAGCAGTCTGACAAGCTTATGAAAAATAGATATTTACAAGTATATATGTTATCAGTACTTGTTTACTTGTATTCAAGGAATATAACTTTAAAAAGAACAGACATGGAATCAAATGATTAAATTCTATTTTAGCTCTGCAGTTAGTGTGAATGAGCTTATTTTTAGCTACTATAGTCTATAGAAGCTATTGGGATGGGTATCCGTCCGGCGTCTGTCTTTATGTATGTATGTCTAATTGTGAGGCGTCCGTCCTCTCAAATATCTTGAGAACCGCCATACTTACTGATTTGATATTTGTTGTGTAGATGATTTATATGATTTTGAGAAACCGATTTTTTCAATTTTTTGATCTTGTTGAAAATATCCAAATTAGTGCCAAAAAGGCGTTTTTGGTAAAAAATCTTCTTCTTCATAACCGCTGGTCAGACAGCTTTATTATTTAATATACAGATCCCAAGGGATAGCCCAACTTAGATTTGTTCAAATTGTGATGATATGTGCAAATCTGTATTTTTAAGGAATTTTTTTGTCATTTTTGGTCAAAAAACTTTATTTCATCAAAACCGCTCATCTGACAGCTTTGATATTTGGTATACAGGTTCCTACAGATAAACTTAATATGATATATTGAATATATGACGAAATCTGCAATTTTGTTTTTTGGTGCTATTTTTGCCATTTTTGGTCAAAAAATGTGTTTCTCAAAAAGTACTTGTCTGATGCCTTTGATATTAGGTATACAGGTTCCTAGGGGTTGTCTTAGTGTGATATATTGAAATTTGATGAAATCTTCAATTTTCGTATTTTTTGGTCAATTTTTGCCATTTTTGTTCAAAATATTTGTGTTTCAAAAGTTACTCATCTGATAGCTTTGATATTTGGCAGACATGTTCTTAGGGATGATCTTAATGTGACATTGTGAATTTTTACAGCTGTCCTGAAATGAGCTAGCAAAGATTTCCACCCTCTTCATCAATAAGTGTCAGAAATAGTCTCTACACTCTACATAACACAGTACTAGTTGAGCTCTATCCGCTGCCATTCACTTGCTTACAAATGAGAACTTTTAATGCTACCAATATGTCACAAACCATTAAAAGACAGTTTCCATGTTGTTTAGAAATGAATGTATTCATGACATCAATTGTCAATTGGAAAAAGCCCTCCACTACATTTCTTCCTCAGTGACTTTGCTGTGCTTCACTCACTCAGTGACACCCCCCCCCCCCCCACTATTAACCATCATAGATCACAGTGTCCCACCTTTCCAAATCCTTGGAAAAACACTCACTGAAACCGACAGGTACTATACCAACAAATTTGTCACACATAGTTATTCTCTGGACTCCACAGCATGGCTCTGTCAGTCACTAGGTCACTTTACAACCAACTTTACAACATAACAACCAATACTTTGAATAGGTCTAGTGGCCCCAGTTCAGTTGGTTAAAAGCAACATATTTGAGAATAGAAAACTTTGTGAACCTGTTTTATGCAGCTATAGGTATGATGCATCATTTTCCTCAGAATATTTCAGATTATGTACAATGGTCAGTCTTAGGCTTTATGTTCCCATTGGTATGCCTGTAAAAATATGCAGCCAAGTATTAAAGCTGTGTATTGTGAAATTCTCTTGTTACACAGTAAAGACTTTTATCACAATACTGCATGCTGATTTACATGGGATAATGATCTCATCCCCAATCAGCTGTACACTGATGTACATGTATACTTGAAACTTCCTCATGTATGTAAGATTTAATTGATTCCTCCAGTAGTTCAAATTACATTGCATTTGTAACCTTTGTAATTAAGGAAAATATATGTTAGTTTTTTCCAAGGCCTGCATATGTAAGAACACTTGGTTGATTGTGTATCACTCTTTTACAATGTAATACAGATATTTTAATGGTAAATAAAACCTCCTAACAAGCTTTTATACAGCATAACATGTATTTCTGTCTCTGTCATATCGTAGGATGATCTACCGGGTATGTGTTAATTTCTCTAGTGTTTTTTAAAATGTATTGTCATGTATTATTCAAATAGATGTAAGCCATCTTGAATATCACATTCATACACTGTGCCAAATGGCAAGTTGATCAATCTTGAATCCCACCAATTTCAATGTGTCAGAGATATTATGCATATTTTATCATAGAAAGCATTAATGTTTTCAAGAAAAATTTAAGTAAACGTTTACGTGTCATGAAAATGTATATTCTCCAAAAAAAATATCAGTTATCTTTCTATGTACAGTAAAAATACATTTTCTATATGATATTTTTTCAAAGAAATATCACATATTAGAGGTCTTGTTGCATTGTGTACACACATTTAGTCCCCACGGAGGTAAGTTCAGTGAGGGACTTACGGTTGCATGAGTCTGTGCATTTGTGCATGCAGGTATCTCAGACATGCCTGAGCCAATTCTTTTCATACTTGGTACAAGGACATAAAACTATGAAATACATATGCAAAACCATTGTTTTTGGCGTGGCGTGAATAATTAGTACTAAATTGCATGATTAGTGAATTTTGAAAAGCTAGGTTTCTAGAAAGATGGTGATGAAATTTAGTACTGGTGTTGGTCACACAACTCTGATAACAGACAAAGATTTACATCAGTATTTTGTCAATTTATTGCAAATTTGCATATTTAATGAATATTTATGATAAGTGTAATGTAAGGAATCCTGCATCAAATTTGACTAATGTGGTACAGATGTTGATCTCCCAGGACCACCATAGTGTGCAATGGCATTTAGCAGTGTTAAGTCAATTAATTGCTAATTTGCATATTTGATGAATTTTCATAATTAAGATGTGTATAGAAATTCTGCAAAGTTTACAAAATCTAGTCCTGTAATAGTGTGCAAAGACATTTATCAGTATCATGATAATTAAGGTCTAATTTGCATATTTAATGAAATTTACTTATAAGCGTAATACGTTAAGAAATACTGCATCAAATTTGATAACACGTCACAGCACAGTTCCTAAAAAATGATGTACAGATGTAGATCTTTCAGTGTGGAATTTCACTTGTTGAATTTTTCATGGAAACAGGCAAATTTATTGCAATTTCTCTAAGATTTTCAGAAAGCCATGGTTTTCAGGAAACAGAAACATTTTTACCTCACATTTGGTATATGTACAAAATCAGTGAGAGGCTATCTTATAAGATGAATCAGTTCATTTGCATATCTGTGTATGTAAGTATGTATGTATGTCTGTATGTGTGTTTGGGTGCGTGCGTGTGTGTGTGCGTGTGTGTGTGTGTATGTATGTCAATTAAGATTAGAAACTCCTAAACCGCAGCACCTACCATCTTAGCATTTCAAGTACAGGTGCACCCAGGGGTGTAGTTGAGAATATGTTCAAATGTCAGTGCCAAAAATATGCAAATTAGGGGAATAAAGGAAAAATGCGGCAGCTTGCTAAACTCTGTAACCTTAGGTCGTATTGGGTTGAAACGTGGTGTACGCAGGTTCCTTTAGGTATACTAAGTAAGTTACAGAGTAAGGAGTGTACAAATTGAGGTGAATATGTATGTTTGCATTTTTGGGGTTATTAGTCCCCACGGACGAAGTCCGGGGACTTTTAGATTGGGTCATGTCTGTCCGTCAGTCTGTCAGTGCGTACGTCTGTGCGTCCGTCTGTTAACGCAGATATCTCAGACATGCCCTGGTCAATTTCTTTCAAACTTTGCACAAGGACAGTACCCTACCCCATACAGATGCACGTCGATTTGTTTCACAATGCGATCAAATTTGGCCGTGTTAGAGGACTTTTTTGTTTAAAACTCCATTTCTCATCGTATTCATATTGCAAAAAGGATGGAGTGACACAGTTTTTAGTCCCCTGGATGAAGTCAAGGGGGCTTATAGATTGGGTCATGTCAGTCCGTTCCTCCATCTGTTCGTCCATCCGTTCACGCAGTTATCTCGGATATTTTGACAAAATGTCACGTGACCTCAGTGACCTTTGACCTGAAATATACATATTTGTCCATAACGTAGTAACCACAAGTGCTACACCCTTCATATATGGTGTGATGGGACACCTTATGACGCCACCTATTGTACCTCATTAATTATGTGCATATCTAATTTGAGCGAGCCAATAGAGCTGGATGTCTGATTTTTGGTATAAAGGGATAACTTAGCAATACAATTTTTTTGACAAAATGTCATGTGACCTCAATGACCTTTGACCTGAAATATACATATTTGTCCATAACTCAGTAACCACACGTGGTACACCCTTCATATTTGGTATGATGGGAGACCTTATGACGGCACATACTGTACCTCATTAATTATGCACATATCTAATTCTGGGCAAGCGAATAGAGCTAGAGGTCTGATTTTTGGTATGTAGGGATTAATTAGCAATACAATTTTTTTTTGAAAATGTCACGTGACCTCGATGACCTTTGACCTTGATTACATATTATATATATTATATATATATATATATATATATATATATATATATATATTATATATATATATATATATATATATATATATATACAAGTTCTATACCCTCCAATTTTGATAGGATGTTAGACCTTCAGATGTCACATCTTGTACCTCATTTATTATGCACATATGCCATTCTTGGCTGGCCAATACAGCTAGAGGTCTGATCTTTTTTCCCGATTTAGAACCACAACTGAGACATGCCTCATGTGTTTCAAATTGGGAACAACGACATAGACCTATGTGCCCATAGATCTCAACATATACACTCCAGTGATACTTCTTAATGACCACATTTCCCTGCCCCATCAAGACTAATACTCCTATTACAAGTGGGGACTATGTCATTGTCAATGACTTGCTTTTTTTCAGTGTTTAGTCAAAAAAATTTCCCTGAGACGGCTTGTCCGATTGCTTTGAAAGTTGGTATCCATGTTCCATTGGATGACTATAGTCAAGTTTATCCAAATTGTAGTGAAATTCTCTTGTTGGTAATATTTGGGCATTTTCTCAAAATTTTTGGTCAAAAAACTACTCATATGATAGCTTTGATATTTGGTATAATGGTTCATAAGCTTAATCGAAATGTGATGTATTGAAAGTCTGATGATATCCACAATTTTGTATTTTGGGGAAAATTTTTGTCATTTTTGGTTTAAATAATTGTTTCTCAAAAAGTACTCGTCTGATAACTTTGATATTCAGTAGACATATTCCCATGGATGATCTTGGATTGGTATGATTGCGATTATTTTAATATGTCAAAATTATGATGACATATGTAATCAAGTATTTTTGCAGCTATTTTTGCCATTTTTGGTCAGGCTAGCCTGGCATGGTTGTCAAAGATGTCCTCCTTCATCAACACATATGTCACAAAAATTCTCTATATAACATAAGAGGCTCTAGCTTCAGAGAAATATCTTCAATTTTGTGTTTTTGTGAAGTTTTTTTCGGAATTTTTGACGGGAAAAAATACAGAAATAGTTCCTTGTATTGATTGGAAATTAGGTTTGTAAATCCCTACAAATGTTGTCATACATACATTGCATGTTAGAATGAGATAAACAATTCTGATATTTTTATTATTTTTCTTTGTCGATCTTGGTAAAAATATCCCTACAACAATCACTTCCGATGCTGGTTGAAATTTGGCATGAAAGTTCCATTGAGTTCAGTACCATTATATATTCAGATTGTGATGACGTGAACAAAATTAATAAATACTGTGAAAAAACTTGTTCTTATTTTATACCTTCAGGAACATAGAGTATACAATGTGGTTATTTAGTAAGCATTTTCTATGGTAATTTAAAACTGTATTTGGTATTGAATAGCAAAGCTGAAGGTGATTTTAGCAGGTTTGGTCTCCAACAAGTACATTCCATAGGCTTTTCAATTCTCTCTCTCTCTCTCTCTCTCTCTCTCTCTCTCTCTCTCTCTCTCTCTCTCTCTCTCTCTCTCTCTCTCTCTCTCTCCTCAGGGATGACGAGATCGATGTTTATGTGTATCAAGGTTGTAAATAGTTTACATATTTACATTTTCTGCCATTTGAAATCATAATTTACATCAGAGACTTCCGAGTGCAAAATAAGGAAAATACAAATTTGACTTTATTTAATATAAAATACAAAAGTTAACAATAACAAATGAAATCTAATCGAAGCCTTTTTTCTTAAACTTATCATTTACAAAACTACGTAACTGCGCTTTGAACTGTGGCAAACTTTCGGTATTCCTACATAGACGAAGGAATACTATATCCAATTGTAGAAGTACAAACTACATATCTAGCTGCTGTCTGAAAAGATGGAATGTACAAATCAGCGTTGCCAGAACTTCGAGTATTGAAATGATACATCTAAAAACGCGGAAACTGTAAATAATCAGGTGAAAAACCATTCATTATTTTAAATGTCTGAACAGCGACAAAATAATTAATAAGTAAATCCATAGATAGCCCATTGACGTGAAAGAAGGAAGCGAGAAGACACCGTAACATGTACTACCAATATAACCCTCCCAGCTCTCTTCTCAAGTTTGTATCACAGTACGTCGTTTATTTCCCATACTGTAACAGTACAACAATAAATAAGTACAGTAGGAAATTAAAAGTTGCATTAGTCCATCTTTCTCCTATTCCTCTTCTGTAACAAGAATAATCTCAAGTGAGGTTCCATGAATTTACAAAGGAAATAGACGCATTTCATTCTATAAATAAACCCATTGAGTCCTGACAGTTGAACAGATGAATGAAAACTCGTTGCTTGAGCCAACGTTACAGAAACATTGACGCTTTTATGGGCGAAAACATTGGGGCCATATCCTCCAACTTGAATAACGCAAGAAACGAAATATTATATTCGCCTTATCCCTTACACACGATGCGTATCTGAAGGTGTAAATCTTACATGAAAAAACGGAACAAAAGCCGTTTTATTGTACAACTAAAATAGCAAGGTTGCTTGTCAACTCGAAAGAACGGAGACCATACTTCGTTTTTCTAACCCACTGACAACGCTCGGCTAAACGCAAGACTAGACTCTGAGTGTATAGGTTTGAAAACCATTTAAAAGTGCAAATGGAAATTGTAACGGCCGGTTTACTGTGTATCGTGAAAGAAAGAAAAAGGGCAAGCGCGCCGAGTATCGAATCCGTGGAACTTTGCAGTGAGTTCATTTTCTAATGTAGCTATTCAATTAAAAAATAAAATGAAGGGTAATTATCAAAATTTAATTTAAAATATTTTAGGCGAGCAGATGAAGAGCATTTCAGCCTTTTTCTAAATATATTAAATTTTGCCACAAGTTAAAGTGTGAGAAATAGGGAAAAGGACTGGTGAGGATGGTACATTGCGGCAAATCAGAATTTTGCTTGGAAAACTTCATTCAATATTTGAAAATCATATCTTTTTCAAATGCTGCTTAGCTAACACCTGATTATTTTCTTACTTTCCAAAAGTCAACCATATCCTAATTTCTATTAGAGTTTAGGCGTGGTCTACTGGGAATTCCCTCCGGAACGTAAATAATGGACACCTCGAAATCAATCAAAACAATGAACCAAACAGTGACGTTGACATATATCACTAATATTATCAACCAGTGTGGTGGCTATCAGGTGTGCTTGGATCTAGTGTGGTGTCATTCGTTTTGACTACAAGTCTGACCTCCCGCAAGTCAATTAATGTTTCAACTTTCGCAGATTTGATTTTTTAGTGGATATTACGGCTCAGCAGATGATAACAGCGGAGTGTTGGCATCTCAATTTCGACAGCCAACGGTTCAACGTAAACCGGGAGGAGCAGCAGGAACTCAGTCAAGGTGAACATCTTTACAGTCCCGATGTTAAATATCTTGACCGTCATGGCATTTCAAGATATAGGAAAAACTTCCTGTGGCTGAATAAAATTATTTAAATTAATGTTCTTGGAAACGGTAGCCGACTGGTTTTGTGTGAGGCCTAGCAGCTAGGCGATGTTGCCGTGAGTGTGTGGGGGTTCGAATCCCATTTGGGTTATAGTAAAAAATATATTTCTAAAATATGTACAATTTATTAGTTCCCTCATCACAGTAATAAGGTACGAAAGGAGCGCTAGTATTTTAAACGAAATGATAGAGCGCGGTCCGTTGATCAACTTCATATATTAATTTTGCACCGGAGAAGTTGCATGAGCATACCGGTGGCGAAAATGAACAATTAAATCATGTCAATCCTTTCATTTATATCGGATATACTTCCAAATATGTACACTGTCGGGAATAGGCTGATTCATAATTAGGTGGCGAAGTGCCAGGAATGTAACGATGAAACATTCATGAAATTGTGATTAGCTTAATCGTAATATTCGCGGAATGCTTAGACATCAATCTAGTTGTCATGATAACTCGTCTCGTGCTCCGCCTCTTCTTAGCATAGACCACTCCTAAACTCAAATAGGAAGTCGGAAAATGGCAAATTGGAAATAAGGTTGCAGTCGCCAATTCCCACCTGCAGTTTTGAAAGGTGATCGGCATCACACAAGTTACCTAACATCAATGAAAATAGACACTTTTCTAAGATAACTATCATTTACAATGACATTTGTATATGAAAATACTGACTGTCCGCAAAGTACCATCTTCACAAGAGTTTTTACCAATTTCTCATAGTTTCACCGGCGTTGAAAACTTGTTCATTTCGAAAAGGGCCAAAGCGCGCTTCATCAACGTGAAGAAACGTTTGAAAATTGATGATTAGCCTAATTTCTTTTTTCTATTTGTATAGATTGTATCGCCTTTTCTACGACAAATGCGACATTGCAGACGCTCGACAGCATGACTCATTATCAAAGAAGCTGGTCAACCCTATAACTTACCGGTCGATCGGTTAATCAATGAATGCTACCCGAGGTGTGAAAGTTGTCATCTCACATATATTTCAATCTGTCTATGGAATGGTTTATTTCAGAGGCCGAACATCGCCCTAGTCGTAGAACGGAGTCATATTCGGCACACCACGGGTATTCCTGTTCCTATCCCTTCCATTCCCTCATTTGACATGATCAACCCACCTTTATAATTTCAAGTTGTACGGAATTGAGTATGTTTTCAGCCCCTTTCAGGATCAAACTAAATTTTTTGGACACAAAAAGATGAAAATGCTGTTTGCAACGACAGTTTGCTCATACGACGAAAATACTTTCTTATTTTAGAATTTTTTATTACTATTAGGATTATGTTTGTACAATAGGCCAAACCCGGAATTCGAATCGACCACGGTACAAACAAAGCCATGTGCGCAAACGCGCATAGACGTGCGTGTATTTCCATACGCGTTTGTACACATGTGGGCTTGTTTGTACCGGCATCACGTGATTATTGGGCGTACTGAGTCTGTAGAACACATCGCGTCCTTTTTATTCCGGAGTAGAACCATTGCCTATTAGTTATGTCATCAACTTGGTTCAGCAAACTAGCACAACAACAACATAAAATAAATGACAAAATTTAAAGTCATAGAGCGATCACTCCCTATGTTTATTTGTATACCAATTGATCAACTTGGCTTTTCCTTAAACAACTTAGGTTTGCCACCCAGTAAGGCTATATTTTGGGAAAATGTAAACAAATCTTGGTCGGGTAGTTTTGGCTTTTTTTATTAATTCTTTTCTTGTTCGAACTCAATTTCATATTTCTTGAGCTATAACATTAATATCTCAGAAAAACTGTCATAGACCAAACCTGCATGTACACTTGAAAATTAAATTTCAAGCTATTGAGTGCTGTTGTTTCAGAGAAAACAGACACTGAACAGCTAATACCGATCCGTGTACCACCTTCCGCAATGTTTATGATTTTATAGAGAAGTTTCATCTTTTGGTGCATGGCACTCTGATCTGAGGCTTCTTGATGTTTTCGTTGTTTTACTGCAAAACAGCTGTACATGTATTTTCCTAATTTGTTCAGTGTCTGTCTCTCTGTCCATCGTCGATGTTGCATTCTCATTGTCATTGTTTGAGTAAATTGCAAATGAAATATATTGAAGAGCCGATTCATGACGTATGAGTGGTATTTAGGAAATTTAAAGCGCAGTGGTCGTCGCGCTGCCCGTGCGCGATTTTTTTGTTGATAAACATAAATGTTTGTAAACAGAAGTCTTGCCAACTTCAATTGGAGTGAGATGGGGCGGTCCCTCACTTTGTTAACGCCTTTGTAAGACTCAACATCATGCAATAGTAAAATATTGAGATCGGAAACGAACTTCAGTGGTGTATTTCTATCTATGAACTCATGTAAGGCTACGAACATTGAGACACTCTGCACATTATGTCGCCGAGTTTACTGCACGCAGTCACAGTGAACAAATGGGTTTGATCACGCGGTCACGCTGGTTGTACACAATGCTATGTACAGCACAGTAAAAATGCATCACTAAAATGATCAACATTGTATATATATGAAGACCAGGAACAAGCACAATGCCTAAACACAAATATTACACTCAAGACCATGATCGGCAAGCCAGAGCAGCACAAGGGAGGTGTTGTTGCTTCGATAATGGAGAAGGTCACCGCGTTGACATACACTCAGCTCCATGGCTCGAGCGAGGCCCGTTCAACTGATTCAAGGAAATCATGATCAAATGTGATCTCAATCCAGCGTGTAATTACTGTTCAATATTCAGAAGATATTTAACTCAGATTAATTGACCTTTTATTGCGTGTTAGATTTGGAAAGGTGGTATGCTTGTGACAAATCAGCCGCCATATTATCGACAATATCGCAAACATAATAATCAACCCGTAACCTCATGCGGCATTCTCGGATATGTTGTCAACAAGGGGGGGAACCCCTCAGGAGCATGCGCAGTGCGACGACCACTGCGCTTTAATTCAGTTCCACTTGTTGTTCTTGATAAAGACGCCATTTCTTTAAATACGCGGTTTACTTTGATGATTTATCCTCTTCAAGTTAATCACTGTCACAGAGCAATAATACAATAATATCCTTTCAAAAGCTGCTCTATGTCACAAATTTTGATGAACTATCAGTGTTTTCTGACAAAAATATGCCTTATTGAAAATGCTCTTCCTGATAATGTAAGGGCATCGATCTTAAGAACCAATTTATGCACTTACAGTCGGAAGGCTATCTATTTCACAATTTACCGATGTATAAGTTAGTTGCTGTGTTTGTATTTGCGTACTATATGAAGTGTTTTTGTTAATAATTACGCATGTGCGAGTGCTCGGTGAGCTTCACAGTGCCATGCCTTCGAGAGGTTAAATAGCTCCGTACGAAGGTTACAGAATTTACCTAAGATCGAGGGTTTAGGTCGAAGAAGAAAGAATGACGTTTTGGGGAATTTTCTGTTATTTGAATAATCTGAAAGGTTCTCTATAGAGGCTACAGGGCACTATACAAGTGACAATTTTTCAAATTAAATATGTTCGAGTAATTTTGTAAACATTTTTAACAACACTCTGTAACTTTTTGTTGTATTACTTGAATTAACATCATGAAAACGCAGCTACATTCTTAAACCCCCTCTCCCTCAATAAAGTGACCATCTTACAGCCCCTTACACCTCGCTACACTTCGTTACGTTCGCTACACCCCCTTCTCCAATTTTCACAAAATTTTACTCCTAGACTTGGTTACACCTCGCTACACGTTCTTAACTACGCTACAAGATGGGTGTCTCTCTGGCGAGTAAAAAGTGACCATCTTACAGCCCCTAACACCTCGCTACACTTCGTTACGTCCGCTACACCCCCTTCTCCAATTTTCACAAAATTTTACTCCTACACTTGGTTACACCTCGCTACACGTTCTTAACTACGCTACAGGATGGGTGTCTCTCTGGCGAGTAAAAAGTGACCATCTTACAGCCTATTACACCTCGCTACACTTCGTTACGTCCGCTACCCCCCTTCTCCATTTTCATAAAAATTTTACTCCTACACCTGGTTACACCTCGCTACACGTTCTTAACTACGCTACAAGATGGGTGTCTCTCTGGCGAGTAAAAAAGTGACCATCTTACAGCCCCTAACACCTCGCTACACTTCGTTACGTTCGCTACACCCCCTTCTCCATTTTCATAAAAATTTTACTCCTACACTTGGTTACACCTCGCTACACGTTCTTAACTACGCTACAAGATGGGTGTCTCTCTGGCGAGTAAAAAGTGACCATCTTACAGCCTATTACACCTCGCTACACTTCGTTACGTCCGCTACACCCCCTTCTCCAATTTTCACAAAATTTTACTCCTACACTTGGTTACACCTCGCTACACGTTCTTAACTACGCTACAAGATGGGTGTCTCTCTGGCGAGTAAAAAGTGACCATCTTACAGCCATTACACCTCGCTACACTTCGTTACGTCCGCTACACCCCCTTCTCCAATTTCAAAAAATTTTACTCCTACACCTGGTTACACCTCGCTACACGTTCTTAACTACGCTACAAGATGGGTGTCTCTCTGGCGAGTAAAAAAGTGACCATCTTACAGCCCCTAACACCTCGCTACACTTCGTTACGTCCGCTACACCCCTTCTCCAATTTTCACAAAAATTTTACTCCTACACTTGGTTACACCTCGCTACACGTTCTTAACTACGCTACAAGATGGGTGTCTCTCTGGCGAGTAAAAAGTGACCATCTTACAGCCTATTACACCTCGCTACACTTCGTTTACGTCCGCTACACCCCCTTCTCCAATTTTCACAAAATTTTACTCCTACACTTGGTTACACCTCGCTACACGTTCTTAACTACGCTACAAGATGGGTGTCTCTCTGGCGAGTAAAAAGTGACCATCTTACAGCCCCTAACACCTCGCTACACTTCGTTACGTCCGCTACACCCCCTTCTCCAATTTTCACAAAAATTTACTCCTACACTTGGTTACACCTCGCTACACGTTCTTAACTACGCTACAAGATGGGTGTCTCTCTGGCGAGTAAAAAGTGACCATCTTACAGCCTCTAACACCTCGCTACACTTCGTTACGTCCGCTACACCCCCTTCTCCAATTTTCATAAAAATTTTACTCCTACACTTGGTTACACCTCGCTACACGTTCTTAACTACGCTACAAGATGGGTGTCTCTCTGGCGAGTAACGACGCGACTGCTCTTTTACAACTTTACCGTTCTATTCCATACTTAATATCTACATGCATCACCTCAACATATCTTGAAAATTATCATGTTTTAGCTTTCATCAATCACCAACGTACCCTAGTATAGTTTTTAAATTATTTGTAGGGGTCCCTGGTCCTTTAAACGAAGTTCAGGTGACCCTCTCTCTTTTACTACTCTCAACTTTCTTTCTCTTCTTAAAGGCATAATTATTCACGATATGTAAATCGATGGCAAGACCGAGCTGTTCCATACCAGACTCTCTATGTGAAAATAGTCCCATCTAAAATAGGCTGCGCATTGATATATTTCACTGTAATTAGACTTGTTTTCCTAGCATTCGCTACACTCGCAACACCTAAATACGTAGCGAAGGGGTAGTCTATAAAAAGTTTGCACCTCGGATCTTGCAGTGTATAGTTATTCAGTCAAAGTTCCCTGTGTACAGAAAGGAGGACCATTCAATAGCAAGGTGAATCCACTCTGTTTCATGGAAGTCTCACAAATTGATTCGTCACTCGTTTGTTTGTTTGCCTGTTTATTTGTTTGTTTTTGTTTACTTGTTTTGTTTACTCGGTCTATTTTTTTTTCCTTTTTTACCTTTTTTCAATTTTTTTTTATTTTTCAATTTTTTATTTACTTGAATGTGTACTTATATCAGTCAGAGTTCCCTGTATTTTGACTATATGAACCAAGATTTGCTTTCCTCGAGGTTGCTTCCTCAGTTGCAAAGGGGAATCTCTGAGCGCGCATATGAGGCTACCCTGAGAACAGACAACGAAATGTGCCCTGAGCGAGAACATTGACCCATGGTTGACCCAATAGGCGCTAGGCTCGTCTCAACGCGAAGCCCCTATGATAACAACACAAAAGGTTATCATATTGGCTTCGAACCCAGCGCCTGTGGTTGACCCTAGGAACGCTAAAGTAATTTTCATATCACTTTCGGTTACTGAGATGAAGATTTATTGGATTGCATTATGACAAATATCAAAACAACTTGAAGATGTGTAATATAAATCAAGATTTGATGATCGTTATGTTGTTACGAGCCATCGTTCATCATGTTTGTTTTGCAGTTCCCCGAGCTTTCGGGACTGGACGAGCAGGGCCAATGAAATCGTGGCAGACTTTAGAGGTTTGGTACGTTCCATCAGGACGCGTAGCGTAGCATTTTATTGTCACGTGATAACCAGACATCGCGTACGTGTAGCTCAGACGTTCGGGACTGCAAAATACACTTCTACACGTACATGTAGTCATAATTACGTATTTTCTAAGATTTTCTTGATATTTTCCCGTGAATTTAGACAAGCAACCTCGAATTGTTAATCAGCAAACATCTTTAATATCAGAATATTTGCACCAATACAAGAATGACTAGCTATGGTTTCTGACGTAAACGAAATAATGAAGCCTCATTCCATATTTTAGCTCCGCTGTCAGCTTAGGCGGATATGTGGCGGTGTCCGTCGTCCATCGTCGTCATCTGGCGTCCACCAATATTCCAAGCTTTTTCTTCAAAACTACTGGCCCGATTCCTTTAGTATTTAGAGTACTGGTCCCCAGGGATAACCTAAATCAGATTTGAACAAATTGTATTTTTGAGGCTATTTTTCCTATCATTGGGCAAAACTATTATCCTTAATGGCGGGTCTGACAGCTTTAATATTTGGTATACAAGTCCCTCAGGATGACCTCATACAGATTTGTTCACATTGTGATGAAATATGCCAATTTATATATTTAAGGTAATTTTTTGTCATTTTTGATCAAAAATCTTTAAAAATCTTCTTCAAAACTGCTGGTCAGACAGCTTGAAATTTGGAGAGAAAAGAGAAGCCAGGACATCGCGTTATTTGCATAAATTTGCATAAATTTACTCTTCTTTATCATGCAACTTACGACTGCTTGATTAGCTAAAAGGTGAACCTAACCAATACTACCTAACCAATACTTTAATCTTGGGTTAACAAATTAATTCAAATTGAATGAAATAAAATTTTTTACAAAAAAGTGATTTTGAGCAATGTACGCTGTGTTTCCTGCAGCGCCCTTCTGCTTCGCTCGGAATACCGTAAATTAGTATATAGAGTAAAGTAAGGGAGCCTTCAGTAATTACAGGGGGTGGGCAAAAGGAATTTCGCGCACACCTGTACCGTAAATTGTGAACCTCCCCCTATCCCCCTGTCTAAAATGTGATCCTCCCCCTTGTCCGACATTCTAAAACTTGACCCTCCCCTCCCCAACCACTGCGATATTCTCCCCCCGGAATAACTGAAACAGTATCAGCTAATTTACATAAGAGTTGGTTCAATTGTTATGTTAGTTTTCGACAAAAAATTACAGAGGGGAAGACTGGTGTTTTTGGAGGGACAGTCGCAATTTATCACGCAAGAGTTTTTGAAGAGATGTGGTATTTCACACATTTGAGGGAGGGTCACCATATTTTGTGCAACTATAAGAAGGCAAGATGTGGCTGATTTAGTGCTTCATCCAAAAATATCAAATCATAATACATGGAGTCTATCAGGCAAATTATTGACAATTTTCCCCAACAAAACATGCTATATCTGTATATTATAATATGTTTGATAATGTATTTAAATGTACTTTGCTTGAATTGGGAAGTAAAATGTGCATTTGTGTACAAGAAATTGATTTGTGAATTTCATCTAAAAAGTTGGTTCACTATCCATGGTGTCTATGATGAAACTATGAATAGTTTTTTCCAATACAAAAATAGGTAAATCTTTGCATTTGTGTACTCTTGATTATTGATATTAATGTTCTTGATTAGACTAGAGTGGTTACAAGTCTATGGTTTTGTAAGAAATTTGATTTTAGAATTTCACCGAAATGTCGATTCACTATGCATGGCGCGGTCTATGATGAAACTATGAATATTTTTTTTCAGTACAAAATTAGATGAATCTGTGCATTTATGTATGCTGGATTATTTACATTATTGTTCTTGATTAGACTAGAGTGGTTACAAGTCCATGGTTGTGCAAGAAATTTGATTTTGGAATTTCACCGAAATGTTGATTCACTATGCATGGCGGTCTATGATGAAACTATGAATAATTTTTTCAATACAAAACTAGGTAAATCTGTGCATGTATGTGTGCTTGATTATTTATATTAATGTTTTTGATTAAACTAGAGTGGTTATAAGTCCATGGTTGTGCAAGAAATTTGATTTTGGAATTTCACTGAAAAGTTGATTTACTGTACATGGTAGTCTATGAGAGAATTATGCACAATTTTTTCAATATAAAACTGACAATATCTTTGCATTTATGTACATTTGATAATTGATATACACTTTTCCACCTGTTGCATATGTTTTTGTCGCTTGTCTTTATCAGTTTAATTGTTCAAGGTGTTTAATGTAGGATACCATTGCATCTTCTTTGCTTGTGAAACTTATGGAGTGATGTGTACGTATTTTGTTGGTGATTTCCTATTCAGGAAATTTCACACGGACAATTAGCCTAAAGTTTCGGCAATAAAATCAGCTTCTGTCAAAAGTGACCCTCCCCCAAAGATATGTTTATAAAAACTGACCCACCCCTTGAACTGTTTTCTAAAAAGTGACCCTCCCCCAAGTGACCCTCCCCCTTGAACTGTTTTCTAAAAAGTGACCCTCCCCCAATTCCCTCGGCCCACCCCCCTGTAATTACTGAAGGCTCCCTAAAACACAGCGGGTAGCAATTTTCCCAAAATCATCTGACTGGCCACCCCTAATTAGCAGACCTTAGGCCTAACTAATTTATTTGTAAATATTAAGATCTTACATATTCGGGACCCTCTGCCGGCAAATCTGTGCGATTGAAAGTGGAAACTGATAATTTTTTAGTATATCCTAGAGAATTTTAAAAACAAATAAATCTGAAATAAAATATTAAATTCTAGGCAAGCGTGGATCCTCACTCTCGGCAGCGAGAAAGAACAGGCCGTTATGCTTTTTTCCTGTTCAGAAGATAAGATGTGACATGACATATAATTCCTTTTAATCCATGGATATTTTAATTCCACAGGTAGACATGCGTATTTATGTCTGTTGCTACCTGTTCGAAATCGAAGCGTTTGATGGAGCGTCTCAATCACATGCACTACTGGATAAATTCATTATCTACTATAATACTGCAACGATGAGAGTCACGACTACGAGGCGAAGTTTGTACGTTCATATTTATCAGGATGCTATGAGTGCACCCTCAGTATATGTGGACTACCGCGCCATTGAACTTGGTAAGATTCATACAAACAATGACTTGACTCCCTCCGATATAGTTGGGCGATTCGCAGAAATATTTCATATCGTTTTGGTTTTTTTTGTTTTGTGATCTAATCTTTAAATCAAATTATGATACATAATCTTACTACCGTACAATTAAGAGTCTGCTTCTCGTTACACATGTATGAGTATATATAAGTAAATGTATGAGAATTTTATGTAATTTAAATGTAAAAACATCTCTATTATGCACCAAATAAAATTCGCTCGAAACGTACAGCTTACAGAAAAAAACTAGGCATCGTATCAAAACTTGACAGCTTATCCGTAACAAGTATATAAAATTATACAAAATTTACACCTTAAACTGACCGTGTGGTATTCAATCGCCGACAATGCACTAGTTAATTGTTTTCGGGAGCTACAGTTAGAGGTCGGCCTGTTAGTTTTAGTGTGGTGGCGCTGTTCAAATGCTGAGGACAATTTGTATTTGCTTACTGTTAAAAAAAAATAAGTGTATTTCCATCTCCCTTAGAGCTTCTCTTACAAAAATACTGTAATTTTGTACAATAATATTGTTTCGGTGTTCCTGTTATCGACGCATGGAAGAGAAATCAGCGAAGCAATTTGAAATATGCCAACTCCTGCAATTTGCCTACAGAATCAAGTGAATCAAACTGGTACTACGAAGGTACTACACAGTTGGGGTGGCAGGAAACAACAGCTCCTCCCGGGTGGTGGTGGGATACTACCCTCGATCCATGGGGGTACACCGATGTACAATACCCATTAGGCAGCTGTGGAGGAAACTACACCAACGACGAAGGTTCTTTTGCTTCACCGTCATATCCTGGGTACTACCCAGACCAACAGGACTGCTATTACTATATAACTGTATCTGCAGGCAATCGGATTGTGGTAAGACACTGTATAAGCTACTTTATGTATGAATAATAGTTTTGCTATCTCACCACAGGGGGTTGTCTACATGTCCGTCCCCAAGGGTGGGTAGATGTTTCGTTGTATCGCTAATAAAGATATATTCTACAGCCTTTGGTGTTTCGGTCTTAGCTTAGCACTGCCCTTGACAATCTTGCGTATACGTTTTATCAACATGCTGCGTCTATTATCTGATGAGTTTGAGTGCCTAATTAGCCAAAGTAACCAAGGTTAAATTACTAATCTGTGGACGCTCTCATCAGATTATCACCGGATTAACTTTGACAAAGTCAACAACGACGCACCAGCAAGGTATGTCTTCAGTTATACCTTGCTGGTGCGTACGTTGTTGACTCTGTCAAAGTTAATCCGGTGATAATCTGGTGACTGCGTCCACAGATTAGTAATTTACCTCGTTTAATTTGGCAAATTAGGCACTCAAACTCCTCAGATAATACCGGTAGACTAAATTACTACCCTTGCTTGCCTTAGCGAATTACGCAATCAAACTGGTAAGATAATAGACGCAACACAGTGACGAAACTTCGCTAAAGATTGTCAAAGGACGTAAATACGAAAAAGAAATCGCTACAAAACCAGCGCTAACATAAGACAAAGACACCAAAGCTGCAAAAGAAAGGTTGGTAATATAACTCTTTATTGGCAATATATATCATAGTAAAACATATTAAAATAAAATAAACCATAGCAGGAAGAACCCTGTCCTTAGACAAGACACCCCTACCCCTGGGGACTGACTTTGTTGCAATTCCCTATGATCTTACCACGGACTCGTCTGCGGTATAATATTGGTGATGGCTCCGATATCAAATGCTTGATTTGTGTACAGTTTTTATATTGTTAAAAAGGAAATAAAATGTTTAATAATTTAGGTATAGAAAAATCTCCCTTAGGAAAGAGTCTTTCAAAAATACCCTCTGACGTCACTTTTGTCGATTCAGTAGGAACTAAATGTATCTATTTTCTCGTCACGTGACATTCTGGCGAATTAGCTACGCGGAGTGAGCATGTGGCGAGCTATAATTTCAGTTAATCACTAAAATACTTGAACTCGGCGAAAAAGGAAAGTTTTATGTCGCTTAATTGCTTAACCGTGGAAGGTTTACGGAGAAGGACTGAATATATTGGGATTGTCGTTGTCTTTTGCAGAGAATTAATCAATATACGGCCAGTTTTCAATCGGGCTCGAACGTAAACAAATAACACACGGCATCAGTCGCCCAGCGGAGAGGCCACCATTTCATGGGCACGAACAGATTTATCGCAGTGACATGTTCTATAAAAAAAACGTAATAGAATTGCGCAAGGACAGTGAATTGCAGAACAAGTGCTATCATATCCTTGTTTGCCTTCTGTAAGGTTGATGAATTGAGAGTGGCCAAGTTATTACAGGTGAAAATTCATACAACACATTGGTATTATTTTGCATACTTGTCTTTTTATCTCCAGCTTGACCTTGAAGAATTTGACACTGAAGTATGCTGCGATTTCGTCGAAGTCTTCGACGGGGGCTCTAAGTCCGCCACGACGTCGATGGGCAAGTATTTCGGCTCCAACGTGGAAGCCGAGATCAAGTCGACGGGACGGAGTCTCTTCGTCCATTTCCATTCCGATCACTCCAAGAACCACAGAGGATTCTACGCCACCTATGGACTTCAGTTGGAGGGTGGGTGACTGTCTGTCGGTCAACGTTAACTGAGCCAACCTTTCGAGCACTGCCTGAAGTTCACAATGTTCAGTTTCAGCGGCCCTGGCAAAGAAGAACTTGGCAAAGAAGAACTTGGGAGGGGTGGTTGCTATTAAGAAAAAGACTTTCAGCAGTAGTTATGCAAAATAAGTTTGGGGTACACTGGCAGGGAAGAAAGACAAGTATTTGCATGAACGCAATCTGAAATTCTGAACAAAAATGTTGCACGCACGTTTTGCTAACTACATAAACAGTATATCCATTTTATTGTCAATGTCGAACTGGCAATTTTTTCTTCATTTAGTCGTAGCTTGTGAGTTGCTTTCCATAAAGCCTTTCAAGCTGAATAAACTTTCCATATCAGATAAGTCGAGCTTCAAGTTAAACACCAAAAGATATAATGGGGATGGAAATTCTCGGTGAAGTCAAACTGGCGTTATACACGACGGTAAGAGACGAATTCCAAGTGCACTTGGAATGTCCACGATTTGTCTTATTATCCGTATTGTCAACTTTTTTTCTTTTTCAATACTACTTCAAATTAGATTTGCCAGAGGAAGAATCCAACCTTTCGATCATAGTTGGAGGAGGGACTGGAGCAGCGATAGCAGTCTTGATTGTTGTCGCAGGAATCGTAGTCTATTTCTGCGTTAAGAAGAAACCTGAAGCGCCCCCAGCGCCTGAAGTAGCCCAGTCGATGACCTTTGGTGGTTCCGTGTAAGTATGTTACTGGCAATATTGTTCCCATTGTCGACACCATCATCAGTGCCTCAACCTCAGTAATTATAAATTATGAAACGTAATCGCAATTCTGACTTGTTTCGTCCATCGTAATCTAGTAATGAATGTACGTACCGTGTATTGCTTCAGTAACTTTGTTTGCAAAGTTGTTCTACAGTTTGGTTCGTATTCCTTAGACAAGTAATCATAATTGCTTGAATTTATCAAATGAATGATTTAAGGATTTATTTGGCATGACGCTGCCCTTGTGCTCTTCAGTACTGTTCACTGTTATTACAATATCCGAAGTTTTGCAAAAGTTTTGGTGACAATTACATCATTATCAAAAACATGGAGCCAGACCTCTTAATATAAAATTTTGTAAAAAGACGGCAATGGAGATGTTCATTCAACATATGAAAGTAAAGTTGCAAAAGTTAAGATTGCATTTACTGTAAACTAGCAAATAGGTTTACTCTTCCACGTGTACGTGAACAACCAAAATTTGGATTATGTTACTCGGAGCTATCATGGAAACATCGATCGCGACAATGTATCTACCAAAGGAGTGCCACTGCAAAAATTTGGCAGCTTTGAATGGGGGACGTCTTTTTACCGGTATTTTTGTAAACCAATAAAGTTCACAAATGAGGCTTAAGTATGCAAGCAACACGCATAGACATCTTTAACTTCGCCTCGATGAATTGTCCAGAATTATGCTCAGTACAAGCAACGATGTATTTCTTGGCACTTTTATAATGTATGCAATTGTAAATGATAGATTATTAAACATCAAATTTCAAAGTGTCCATCGTTTGTAAAATTTGTGTCAATATTTGTACAAGTTAATGCTTGTGTTACATGCATCACTAAAGAAAACCGTTCAATTTCTGAACGCATCAAATCAACGATAATTATGAAAATGACGCCATCAAACTGACAAGGCCAAGACCCAAAACTGCATGAACTTTGGCCAAGAACGTTTCGGCTCATCGTCTAAGTATAAATCCGGCCAGGCACATGTATAATAATATACTCTTAGAGAATTACAAAACACTAACAAAACCCCGCTTGGTTGGATCTGGCACACATATGTACAAAAATGTGATTTTAGAAATGGAAATAAAATAGAGGCGTGCTCCTCCTTGGTGGGACTAAATAAACAGAAAAGAATGACAACTAAACTTTCTATCGCTAATTGCCTAAATGTCTATATACATGGTATTAATCCTGGTACCCTGCACACTCGGCACTGCACATTACCAATTTCAAAGTAAATAATGCGTGACAGGATATGTTTTCTGAATCTTGTCATACATGAAACATTTTTTCATTCTTTCCAGCATGCACAGACCTTATATTCATGGATCAGATTCACATTCAGAGCTCGAAGTGGTTGTCGGATCCATCGAAAAAGACCATCACAACGAAGAAGATCCCGCTAGTCCGGGCCAACCATCCCCGAATGGATCGTCGAATCTTCCCGGTGCAATCGATGACGTTGAATAATACTTTCAACGCATGTGTTACTGGGAGTAGCCTTCTTCTGTTGCCTGTAAATCTAAAGATGGTATGGACAAGAGAATCACGAACAAACAATATTCCTTATAACCATTTTCAACCCAAAATATCTAAACTGTTTATACCTTAGAAATAATATATCATCTTAGTCAAAGTGTTATGACAACGGGAAGTCGGCATGGGAACTGGCGGTCTTAAATTGCCTTTAGCAAAGTGGTACAAAATTCCAAGCGGAGCCACTTGTCGCAACAAAAGATGGTCAAATATAGGAAACTTGATAGCATTTCCTTATTGAATTTCTTATTTAATTAAAGAACGTCACGTAGTGACATCAAGAAAATAACTTTACAATATTTAAATTATCTCTACTCTACGCGTGACCAAGTAACAAAATGTGTATTTGCTGTAGATTTAAAACAGTTAATAGTGTCCACAGACCCGACGTTGAGAGCTCTCGTAGCTCGAAACACGCTGGTCCATAGTGCCAACTCCGTCCTGACGCATCAGACCATGGAGAACAGCTACGTAGCAACTCGACGTACAAGTACAATAATCTTCGTAAAAAAGTCACAGCATGAAACTCCTACCACATTGAAGTTTCCAAATAACTGTCATGTACTCACAGGAACTCTGATACCAGAACTTCCTCAGACGTCAACAGGCACACAAAGTTTCTAGATTGCGGGCACGATTTCGGCAGCAGCAGGAAAAGTCAGTAAAGTCGGGCTCGGTCTTCAAAACTGGGAAAATCAGTGGATATGGACTTCCGACGATCCCAGCAGTTACAGATCGTCCAAGTGACGCGGTAATATATACGATAAAAATGAATTATTCATAAACGCCTGGTCACGCAAATAAGCAAAACAAAGCAAAAGGAATTCAAACTATGTTACCTGGTCACTAGAAAAATGACAGAGGGGGTTTCTCTCGTAACACCTCCCCTTAAAAAACGTCGCCATAGTGACGTTTGTTTTGTTTCTGTTTTAAAGACGTATCGCAGTTGCAAGTTAATTTTCAAACAATGTTGCTACACAAGAAGATTGAATATGACAAGTATGTTGCAAAATTCAGCATATGAAATTCTTGACAAAGCATCGGCAATAACATGCTCTTTGCCAGAAACATAGCATTTACGCATCGATAGGGAAACCTCAACTCCAACAGCATCTGCGAAACTGTGTAAGTCTGTTTTCGGCATCCCCCGTAATTCCTCAATGCTCGCACTCTGTTGAGCGGTAGCCATGGTCATGAAAAATATCAACATGATATAACGATAAGTCCCTTGTTTGACCATACAATGATAAAAATCAGAAAGGTTCGCAAAACACAAAAACTGTAGGTCAGCAGGACCCTGGACAAGCCCAAAATTTGTTACGACATCGGAAAGTCGGCAAGGCAGACGGAAATGGCGGTCTTAAATTGTCTTTAGCAAAGTTGTGCAATTCCAAGCGGACCCGTTTGTCGCAACAAAAGATGGTCAAATAAAGGAAACTACACACAAGTTATTGATAGCGTCTCCTTATTCTTATTTAATTCAATAGCGTCACTTAGTGACAGCAAGAAAATAACTTTATAGTATTTAAATTATTTCTACCTTACGTATGACCAAGTGACAATATATGTATTTGCTTCAGCTTTTAAAAAATAGCAGTTTCCACAGAGGGTAAATATTTTGGCGATGTCCGTGGTAGAATTCTGAAAGAGCAGTTTTACCCTTATGAACTAAATCTGATGATTGGCTTGAAGTAAAGCTGACCATGCCTAAATGCTGTTTAAAGTTTTATACTATTATTTACTATATTTACTATATTATTATTATATTATTATTTACTATATAAAATAGTTTGTCTGCAAAGCGTGCATCTACGTGAGCCAGTCATTTTCTGTAACCAACACTCGTAAATAACAGAACACAATAACTTGAGTTAATGTTTCTTGATTTGTTGACTGCTTTTTTAATATTTTCAACTTAAATGGTATTAAATTTCACGTCATGCTAGTTTTATGTTTGAAAGTTAGAAAGCGATTACTCGCGAAAAATTAGTGTCCAATCTGATGTTATTACAGTGTCATTTGGCTGTTGTACCCTGTGGTGGCGCTATTTCTTAACCCAGCTGAACCGTGCCATGGTCTCAGTCATCAGCTCCTAGCTGAGCAGCTGGAACCACCCGTCCCGAAACTGTTCAAATTAAAACAAACTATTACAAGGATACTTCACCAATTTGTTCTTTTGCTATCTTTTAGAGTATAAAGTTTCCTTTTGAAAAAAGAACTGTGTTCTTCTTTTAAATTAAAGAATGGAGTGTTATGTGCGAGTCTCAGTGTGTTTTCTCTGGGTGTCCATAAAAAGGAGTGATGTGGTATCATCCAACTAAGTGACTCTTGAAACTAACTAAACTCACGTGCGAAGCCAAAGGCATAAGCTGTCTGCCGAACAATGGATTTAAGGAAACTTGGTATTTTTTGGAAAAAGGGTAAATGAGAATCGCTGGCGAATATGTGGCCCTTTGAAGACACACTAAAAAGTTAACGCGGGGTTTTTGAAATGATTCGCGCGCTGACCAGAAACATAATATTCGTAGAGGGGAAACTGTGGTCGTATGTAGTTTAAAAATTGATGATTATTAAGTCATACTGTGAAATACGAGCCCAACGTACGACATAAAATACATTGTGGAATGGCCCTGATTACAGAAAAACGCACAGGGTAAAGATGTAACTAATACACATATCTATATTAAAGACGGTAAAAGAGGCAAGCTGAGCCAGTATTTATTTCTGAACTCATGTACAAAAAGACAAAAATACAAAAAGACATTTCGCTACGTGTCACGGCAAAAAAAGTGTGGCATATCATTATTTCACGTCGGGATTACCACTCTACATGGACGTTCCTGTTTTATTTTTGATATCGTCGGTTGGATCTTGTGAAACCCGCAAGGAAACTTGATATTAACCCCACTATTATGTGTCATTATTGTCGGTACGTCAAGAATTAAGATGTTATTGTTAGGGGTTCGGCAAGATAGACGGTATTCAGTTACGTGAGATCGGACTTCCAAAGATGACTTATTATTTTTAGCATAGTCCCTCTGATGGTAATTTGAGTAATTTAGCGTCCCTCTCGATATTAAGTTTCACAAAACTTTACAGTTTTACATGGCATTCTAAATCTATCGTTGTTGGCTGGTAAAAGTGTCTTAGTGCTTTTGCAATCGTTTCACCACAAGTGACCCTTATATACTAGCAAATCTACGAAACAAACTTAAGTTGCAATTGATTGTATCGATCTCAATACCACCTTCACTGACCTCTTGACCCGGCACATGCTTCGTGATGTGACCATTGTTGCTCGAGTGAAAAAACACTGTGTGAAATAACACCTGTGCTCAAAGAAAAAGTCGTGATCTCCGTTCAGATGCGACGGTTCTCGGGAAACTTTCATGGTCAAGCGAACGTTATGGAGGCGTCTTTATAATTAATTTTTTGAAAGTTTCGGCTATTTAATAGTCATATAACATATACTGTTGGTTTACATATTGTCAGACCGACAGCAATCTTCAAAATTTCCAAATACTGTATTAACTAACGCGTTTTATGCTGAAATCGGCCGTTAGAGTGACAAGTTAGGATATTATAAAACTTAAAACTCTTCATCTTGTTGTCGAAAATACTCATGAACAATGCCAATTGTGCAGAATTACAAGGTATTGTCACGGAGTACCTATTGTCTCCAGTCAACGCAACTGACCCATTTTGACCTATGATACTCTGAAGCAAACTTAAAAGAATGACCAGTTCTAAATCATTCAAGTTTTGAAAGGACAGACACGTAAGCGACCTACGAATACACCTGCTTAAAGCTTAAGAGAACTGCCGACACAAAACCTGACATTAAATTGTGCAAGATGTCTGTGTCTGTGTTCTCTCCAGACCAGAAAATTCATTTCCATATTTACAAGTCAAAATATATGTCTGCACTCTTGCATTTTTTAAACTTCAACTTGTAGTGGGACGAAATCAGTATTACCATGGATGTAAAAAATAGGTCCGTAGTGTTACGGAGTTACTTCTATGAACGCAAAGTAACCCTACTTCGTAATCTCCCTTCTTATTGCAAATGCCGTTCAAAAATATTTAACATGTAACTTTTGAATTTCGGTTTGTCGCAGGTCTAATATCTATTTCTATGGTTATCCAAATTAGGTTTTCAATCTAATAAATGACTCAATACAAGACTTTTTTACAAATGACCAGTGTCGTTTCTTGTTCGTGACTGTTGACAGAATCGCAGTATGACCTGTCTTTGAGGACACATTTCTCAGGCGTCATTTGTTACTATGGTAACCTATTGTTTGGGGTGGCAAGTAGCCAATCATAATGGGAATTCAGCTGCCATGTTGGCTCGGATGCTCGCTTCCTTCTTTGTCGTCGTCGCCAATACCGTTCTGGTACAAACCTCAAACTCTTTGTCGTCATTCATCCCTTTCTGTACAATTTTCTCAAGTGCAATCGTGTAACTTATGATATAGAAGACGACTCAGTGCGAGCGACGGACTTACAGACAGACGTTCATCAATACTTCATCGCTATCAAAGGTGAGTGTGTGGATACTATCACTTTTGGCTCGGCTCACTTTTGTGCTATTACTCCATTATAGTCCATTACTTCCACGTTCGACAAAACATCAAACGGTATTTGTTCTCCTCATAAAGTTGACAGTGATGTTCAGATTTTTCACTCTGTTTATTTCTTAGTTTCTAGTCCTGTGCGTAATTGGATTAATAGAGACCCAAGACACTTAGAAAGTTTCCGTCACTCAAGTATAAACATTTTTACAAACTTCAAGTTAAGATTTCTCAAATCGTAGATCGTGTCAAATTTATCGGAAAGAGAGATTCGACAGCCTGTCTTTTTTGGTGGCGATAACCAATACTTTGATTTCACTGATTTTTTTAATTGTACGTTTTATTTTGTTATCTGTTTGATATAGACTACTCTACGCTCGTAACCACATCAGCAACATTGCGAGTGCAATATCTAAATCGAAGCGAATAATGTCTGTATTTACAGTTGACTGCCGACTTCCCAGATCTTTTGTGTTACGGAAGCGACTACAGCAACGCAACTTTCAGCATGTCCATGCGACTGGTCCCTCTGTTAGCTGTCGTCACCATCGTGTTTAAGGCGATCCAAACCGAATTATCAAATGACAGTATCTTGGCTGCAGACGGAGAAGGTTACCACAATATCGGTCGGTTTATTTCTTTGCCATGTGTTTTATAAATTATGTAATTGTCAAGCACACGTTAAAAGCCCTCTGGTAATATTTTTCGGGATGCAAATCTTTCACTTTATTCTTCTCGTTGTGTGAATTCAATATGATGCCCGAGGAGTGAATTAATCTTTCGCCGTCCTGTTTTTATGAAAATTTAAAATTAATGTTTTCGCACTATGTAAACACATGTATATGTAGCCATTCCGAATTTCAAGTGCTTGTAATTTGTCCCATTATACGAACCTTTGCAAAGCAATTCCTGGTTTTAATCGCTAATCATTGAACAGAATGGTTTACATTTTCTCGACGAATTTTTTTAGGCAAAAGTTAAAACAAACTTCAGTTTTCCGGCACGTATATCCTTAGCATGAAACAAAATGCACTTTCTATAAGTGCATAGTTTTGGTGACTCGTAAAATATAGACTTTAACGAACATTAACAAGGAAAGACAAAAATACCAGCATGGGTCAACTTGTACTGTTATATTGTTAAGTTGTAGAAAAACGGTCGGTTAACTCTGCTAATTCAGAGTTGTAAGGGATGAGTTGTAGGAGTTTTTATCAACAATCTAAAGTGCTCTAATGATAACGTTTGATACTAAACGTTGTTTTTTTACTTTGTAGAAAATATCAATCAAAATGACAATTCTGTAATGAAAGCAGAAAGAGTCTTCCCATTTTGCGGTGTTTCTCAACGAAGCTAAACTAGCAAAATAATACTGACATTAAGAATTTGTACAATTATAGCCAGTGTTTCCCATGTCGGAGATAAGATAATTGGCGGAGGTTTTGTGGCTATGGTTTTGTTCTTAATGCCCGGAATACATCGACACATTGTATGTGTACATAGAAATGAGCACACTTTACTTAATGAGTGGTTTTTGTAAATTTCATATGATGTTGAAAAGAAATTAAAGGTTTGGTAATTGCCGATTTCATCGAAATACATTGATACATCAGAGGTAATTATTTCAGCTAATTTTTTGATGAATTAGTTTACTGTAATTCTAAATATGACGGAAATATCAGAAACGTTCCTGGTTTCATAACATTCATGTACAAAACCAACTAAATTTCCAGATAGACTGACTAGAATTAATGACACACATCCGTGTAAATACGGTAGCTGGGTTCGTATTTATACAGCTTCATTTTTACTTTACAACAGAAAGACGATCGATTGGGGACTGTGGCGGTACATTTTACGCAGACTCAGGCCAATTCTCGTCTCCTGGATACCCTGGTTACTATAACAACAAACAACATTGTGTTTACGTTATCTTCATACCAAGAAACGATGCACTAATACTTGTGAGATGCTTTTTTCATAAAATTACATTTTCACACTTTCCGGGTTTTTTTTCATATCAATGTTATTCAATTTTTCCCCTCTACAAGTGATTGTGCAAAATCATTTCCCCAATCGGCAAGTTACCACTTCAGATATTTCCCCTTGTATAGCTATAACAAGGTTCTTCTTACAATTGTTTGACGTTCAGGTACCAAGAGGAAGCAATGTCCATGTTTAAGAATAGACAAAATTCTATAGTTCGTCAATCCACTGACCATCGTCGGCAACATTATAGACGCATTGTTCACATTCATACAGTTTTCGCACGTCAAATCAAAACCTTAGCAGAGTGGGCTATGGGTCATTGACTATGCACTGTACTTTTCTTGCAGACTTATTCAATAGCGTTGTGATACTTGAGTGATTTTTATGGTGTATTTTCTTCTCATTGCTGTTCGCGTACAATAGTAGCAAGTCATGACAATATCAAACAGCTCAGCGTAAACAACCGACGTTCCCCCAAGGTGCCAAACATAAATATATAAGTGGTGAAATATTGCGTCAAAGCACATGGGACTGTTACTGACGCCTTGTTTAGCTCACCGAACTCGAGAAAAGATTGGCTGAGCCAAAACTTCTATAAAATTTTGCTCAGCTAATTTCTATCGTGCATGGCCTGTTTCAACTCCCCGACCAGTATCTTCAATCATTCCCCTTTGAGTGCATATATCGTCGACTCGTATCATGTTGGCTGCGAAGTCTGAGCTTCGTTTTTAATAGTCCGTGTGAATATCAGCATGGTTGTTTTTCGGTTAACATGTTTTACAATTTGGGCTAATCATTTTATTTTCGCATTTCTTATTCTTATGTCCTTATGTCACCCTTTATTGCCAAAACAGGAAGACAAAATTGATGTTTTGTTTTTCATCTCAGGTCTCTGGAAGTATTTACCAAGATGTCATGACGTTTTGTTTTAATTTTCGTTTTCTATTAAGTTCACAAGATCGAACTGCCCATATACTGGCATTTAAATAACAAAATAAACCAGGAAAAGACGGAGACGTATACATGATGTATACCTGTACAGATGTATTCATGTATACATGATGTATACATGAAGTGATAATTCTGACACGTATGATGATGACGATAGGTTTGAAGTTCACAGTTCAGAAGAGTACGATGACAGTGGGAATTTGTGATCAAGTAAATTCAAGTTCATAGATTTGCTCTAGTTAATGAAGACACTCAAGTGAATGGTACCATAGAAAATCGAGGTCTTCACGATGTTCTAGTTTAAGTCACCACTCAGATTGACGTTGGTCATTCCAATATTATCACATTACCCTGTTTGGCTTTCAGTATTTATCCTGATCCTCCACTCCATATAGATAACGTAATCCTTAAAGTAGCCTTATTGCATGGGAAAATAAAGCGAATCTATAAATGGTCTCTTTGCAGTTGATATTTGACACCTTTAACACGGAACCAAAGCACGACGTTGTCAGAATATACGACGGACTGTCGCTGACTGGCACTCTAATTGACGAGTACTCCGGCACATCAATGCCACCGGCGGTACTATCAACGGGTAACGTTCTGGCGGTCACCTTCACATCGGACTTCTCCGCAACACGTCCTGGATTTCTTGCCAACTACACTGCATTCACAAATGCGAGGGAAAGAGTTTTTATATCTGATTATGGCAGCTTTTCCGTTCATGACACGTTGTTAGATGGGAATTTCGACACATATTTTGTCATAATTGTATCTCAGGGTTACAAGGTAAAGGTAAGGCATTAAGGCGTTTTTTGTTTCTGATTCAGGCAGCTTTTTCGTTCGTTCCTGGTTCACAAAACTATGTAAATCTGGAAACTTACTTTCTCATGATTGTATCCCAGGAGTTCAAAGTAAAGGTAAGACATTGAACAGATATGGATGCCATGCCTTTCTAAAAACGTTCGAAATACACAGTCTTCAGCTGTCTTTTCCAGTTTCTTGGGCTTAACCTGGTGATTTGCATTGTTTTATTCGTGAAGTTGTGCTGAAAGTTTAAGAAACGTGCCCATGTGCATATGGGATAAATTATTGTATTGAGACAATTTGACAGAAATGACAACAGAAGTTTTTTGAAAGTCAGAAGGACATTAACCATAGTGAGGTTAAAGTGTGATGACAGACTGTTAACTGCGTCATACTAGTTATGAACTCATTTGTAGTTTAAAAGATTAAGATAAGTAGCTGTATATTCAGAGGTGATTTTATGGCATCTCGGAAACATTCAATAGTCAGGACACGTTTTGCATTCGGTTTGCATACATGTAGTATTTTACCGGGTCAATAAATGCTTGTGAATATCGGAGTACAGAAGTCTCCGAATGACAGACGGGAGGGTTATTGTCAAGTGAAATTAAGCAGGTGCTACTTTTCCCACAAAAAATAATTTTCCCAATATATCCAAAATAATAGGCATGTAAACACCCTTAACTCAAATTTCGAGCTCGGAATCAACTAGTTAGCCGCCACTGATTAGCAGACTGTGGGATAGTGCATGGTTCTACACTATGAAGATCTACCTATTTTGAGATCCTCTGCAGATAAAGCCACATGGTAGATAATGACTTCATGAAAACTAATTTTTCCACCGGGAAGCATCCAAGAGAATGTTGAATTACAACTTTTAGATTCTTCAGTAACAAATGTGGCGTTAAACTCTTATAGCCACGCATGGATGCTTACTCTTGGCGGTGACAAAGCTCGTCCCATTTTTTCCCATATACATGGGGTAAAATGATTTTCACTTCATTAGTTTTCAATCGTACGTATTTTCCTTCTACAGGCGGACATGGAAATTTTTGATTATCATTGCTCAGTGCATGGCATCACTGCGTTTGACGGAACTTCTCATTGACAAACAGATGTACTAATAGCTACATTCCATTTCGTCTGCTCAATCTGGGAAACTTTTAGCGTCACATCCACTGGGCAAAGTCTGTACATCCAAATTTACCTGGATATTGATTTTATGTTCGAAATATATGTGGACTACCACGCCGTTGAGCTCGGTAAGACATATAATAGACGTAGGAATAAATTGTCGTGATATTGGGTTTTATATGATCAAGGTTGCTGTGAAGTCCGACTACCAGCAATCTCATAGTTTAGCCACGCATTACTGTAATGTTAGTTATAGTGACTTCATGAGAAAAGTGTCATGATGTAATTTGTCTGCATACACAGAAGCGAGAGCAATGCTGTATTTACAATGAATTCACAAAGTTTATTGCAGTACTGACAGCGAGAAAGTAGAAACTGAACAACAACCGCAACAAACTAAACGCGTCTTTAAACGGCTTGCAACAAACGCAATAGAAAGTCAAAGGATAAACATTTTGGAGATTTTAGTCCATAGTTATTGGCAGACAGTTACTGAAGCGTCCGAGTCTGATTGGCTGAATGAATAGCAGCTAGGATCCGCATGGTCATATCACCACATAATGTTAAATATCGTCTTGTTATATACAAGGGCAAGAGGAAAGCTAATTTAACTGGCGAGGGGCCGAGCACATTGATGGTCAGCTCCGAGTCCTTTATTCCTATAACACAACCAATAAACCGAAAGAAACTCGCAATTCTTAAATTTACTGCAACGGACCGGTTTACCCTGCATATGAACAAGCAAAATAAATGTGAAATATAAATAACAATTAGGAATTTACGTGTTTCCTCATCGTGCAGTGTGAAAGCGAGAGTAATACTATACCATACTCATGATGTTGCATCTTCATTTGTACAAGAAGGTAGTTAATGAAATACATAGAGATCTTGTACGGCTGACCACTGAAAATAGTAGAAACTGGACAAAATGATAAGTTCTGCTGTAATGTGTAAATAGCAAAAGCGCTCTGTGCACTAGAACAGAAGTCACTATGCTGACCATTTGGAGTTAAGAAAATTTAGTATCTCCGGTGCTTTTGTTTGAAAAAAAGACCCGATTTAAATTGACTTAAAGTAATTTTTATGTACTACATAACCTCCATGCTGAAGAGCACATGAATCAAAGTGTATACGTCTTGTCGTAATTTGCACACACGTAGAGCACACGCGCTAGAGCAAACACCTCCTTGAAATATATGTTATTACACACGTTCAACGTCTTTGCTATCGGCTGTTAATTGTCCGTCACGCGGTCGTAATGTACCAACAAAAATGTCTTAAATTGTTGAAACACATGTTATGGTAATATCATACCACATAGTATGTCAGTTAGTTTGTATTTCGATCAATATTAAAATATTCACTGTTGGCAACCAAGAACATAAACAGCTTTATTAAATAACCATAGCCATACGTTAATGCTAGTGACTTCATGAAGAAAGTGTCATGATGCAATTTACTGCAGGATCAAACGCGGACACCACGCAGTGGCAGTGGGCATGGAATGCAACAGTCAATCCATGGAACTACACCACGGTACAAAACGAATTAGGCAGCTGTGGGAGAAATTATACCGATGGCGAAGGTTCTTTTGCTTCACCGTCATATCCTGGGCACTACCCAAGCCAGCAGGATTGCTATTACTATATAACTGTATCTGCAGGCAATCAGATTGTGGTAAGATAGTTTAATTAATATATTGACTGCTATTGTGTGTACTGGTATTTTTGATATCCTACCACCGACTTGTCCGCGGGAACACACTTCCCTCATTTAGTATTGGACATGGTGGCTCAGATATTGGAATTTTGAAAAAAACAATGTTACATATTTAGTTTATATATAGCTTTCAAGGCTCCTTCTTTGTTCTGGTATAAAAAAGGAAATAAACAGTTTACCTTACATAGTTTCTGAAAACTCTCTTCGATTGATAGTAAAAGTCTATTGCTCTACAGCAATCTCTACGGGAAACGTAATGTGTGTGCGTGTGTGTGTGCATCTGTCGCAAAAAAGTTTGGGTTGCAGTAAATTTTCAGATAATTTATTCTTCTAAAGAATTCTACATTTAAAAACCGTGGTTTAAAGATAATTGTGCTGCTTTTTTTATTTCGTACGATGAAGACTCGTTAGTAAGAAATTAAAGAGACCATGATATTCAGTGTTTTCAACTGTTTAGAGTTGAGTGGTTTTAACTTTCGCTGTTACGGCATACCTATTAAATTTAGGCGAAAAAGATATATTTCTGGTCAGGCTATATTTTCAGAAGTGGTGCAACGGTTTTTTTATTTAAAACTTTTTCCGTAAAGGCAAAAAAAAGATTTTATTTCTGGTCACTGAAATTTAGCAAAAGTGATGCGGTGACACGGTTTTGGGGGTTTTAGTTTCCCAAACCATTTCAATTCATTGAAAAATAGTATCCCTTTTATTAGTTTAGGACATGAATCAAAATAGTTGGTAAATGTTGGATATATTTGATATGGCCCGATCGCCATATTGAGAACACATGGTGAACCTCGCTGGTGTTTTCTTTAGGTGTCCATAAAAGACGTGATGTGTGTATCATCCAACTAAGAGACTCTTGAAAGCTTTAAAGATAAATTACCCAAACTCCTGTGCGAAGTAAAAGGCAAAGTCTGTCTGCCGAACAATTGATTGTAGGGAAATTAGTAATTTTGGAAAAGGATAAATGAGAATCGCTTTGACCCTTTGAAGACACACTAAAAAAGCTAACTTTGGGTTTTTTAAATGATTAACGCGATGACGAGAAACATAATATTTTCAGGGTTTTTTGGCCTTATGTGGAGATGAAACTGTGGTCGTATGTAGTTTAATAATTGACTATTATTAGGTCATACTGTGAAATACGAGCCCAACTTACGACATAAAATACATTGTGGAATGGCCCTGATAGCAGAAAAACGCACAGGGCAAAGATGTAACTAATACACGCATCTAAATTAAAAGACGGCAAAAGAGGCAAGCTGCGCCAGTGTTTATTTCTGCAATCTAACAATAACACTTTAGGGAAGAGAACACTTGCATTTGTATCGTATTGACCGAAGTACGACATCGGGCCGTTCCTACTAAGCCGAGGCGAGATTGGAATGACGTTTGCTTTCTGACAATTCTTCAATTCTTGACGAACAGCATTAACAATAAACATCCGTATTTGCTCCTCAAACAATGCTGAAAAGAAGATAAAGTATACTGCTGTGTGCTTACCTTGCAGTGGTAATAGAATATCGTCAAACTGGGTCTAGATCAGTGACTCAATCATGTCTCTTCAGAGTGTCGTTCTACAGGCACTGCATACCATGTACGACAATTTGTTGTGCGGAGAAGTGATGCGCACTGCATCCGAACGCTCAAGCCCGAAATAAAAGCGCGTGCGACGCGGGGCCAATTGTCTTTTAGCTTTGCAAATTAGAATATCTCCAATGTTTCAGTATCATGTGCCTCTATCTCACTTACTTGAAGGCATGTTACAGGAGTCAGATTGTCTTGCCGGGAAATTTACTTACTAGATTACAATTTCAATGGAAACAAAAGGCTGTGACACAATAATAAGCTTACAGACTAGCACAAACTCGATCCCTGGGATCGAGTCCCCTAACAAGAGAACTCTGGAATGCGTGAATTTTACGACTCTGTTACGATCGCTCCGGCGAATAAAAATCGAATTTTCATGTTATTGGTTGTCTTACATTGGAAACAACTACAGCCCGAGAAATTAGATTTGGCGTGGGCGTTTGAAGAATGTATAATCAGATGGACCATAAGGCAATGAAGATGAATTTATCCATAAGTAGGACAATGGTGCATCTAAGGTGATGCACAAATCTTAGAAATGTTGATTAGATTGAAGCAGATAAAATGCTGATATTCTTCTGCAAGGGTAATGGTGAATTGAAAATGACAAAGTTGAAAATTCATACATTGGTATTATTTTGCATACTTAACATTTTATCTGCAGTTTGACCTCAAAGAATTTGACACTGAAGTATGCTGTGATTTCGTCGAAGTCTTCGACGGGGACTCTAAGTCAGTCACGACGTCGATGGGCAAGTATTTCGGATCCAACGTGGAAGCCGAGATCAAGTCGACGGGACGGAGTCTCTTCGTCCATTTCCACTCCGATCACTCGAAGAACCACAGAGGATTCTTCGCCACCTATAGACTTTGGTTGGAAGGTGGGTGACTCTGTGTGTAGGTCAACTGTACCAACCTCTCAAGAGCGGCTGATTACACGACTTGAAGTGTAACAATGTATAGTTTCACTAATTCGTTTAGACAAATATCATCAATTAACCATAAGACTTTGGGATTTGTGGTTATCACGTGAAGGAAAAATCTGCGTAGCAAAAATTATGAAAAATAATTTGAAGGCACACTGTATTAATATAAACGTAACCCAAGATAGATGTAAAATTCTCATAATGGCTCGCCAACCATAGAAACCCGATATTCTTTTCTCTTATCGACATCGTCTTGGGCTTTCATTTTTCGTTTCCATTGTAACTTCCAGGTTGCTAATTGTTTTTATTTCACGGTTAATGCCTTTCCATATAACTTAAGTCGTGCTTCAAATTAAACCATAGATCCTGGGGTTTGTGGTTATATGTACCATGCTGTGAATGGTATACATTATCGAAATTCTCGGTGATGCCAAGCTGACTTTGTACATCGGCAATCCACAATTGCCTGAAAGTAATCAAATCACAGCACATGAGAGATCATACACGTTGAATTTTCACACGTTTTATTCTGCGTCCTTTTCAACTGTGCATTTTTATTACCATTTCCATTTTTTTTTCATTTCCTAGGAAAAGAATCCAGTATTATAGTCACAGTGGCAGCAGCGATCGGAGCAGCATCAGCGGTGTTGCTTGTTGTCATAGCAATCATCGTTTATTGCTGCGTTACGAAGAAACCTGCTCCGGACCAGCACCACGAGTAGTCCAGTCGATGACCCTCAGTGGTTCAGCCTACGCACGGTACACATCTTCAACGCTTGTGTAACAATCTTCAGATTTTCACGGTTGTTGCCGTATACATGGATACTTTACTAGTATGCCTAAAAACTGATAAATGTGCAAATTGATCGTAAATGTGAGGTAGCGCCCATCTTCAAGTGGCAATGTTTCTTGGACGGTTTAACAGCAAACACTGACAACTGGACGGCCCATTCCAATATGGCGAATGCACGTCAGAGGTCAGAACAATATACATACAGTAGTGGATGTCATTGTGTGCCCTCATCAAGAATTTAAGATACTGCCAGTTTTATGTTGGAATATACGTATTCATAGTTTTTCATTGACTACCATGTATAGTGAATCAACATTATCGATGAAATCCAAAAATCAATTTTTTTGTACACACATTTACTTTTTACCTGCCATTTTAAGCAAAGTACATTTGCATGAATTATCACACACATATAAATGCAGAGATATAGCTTGTTTTTATGGAGAAACTGTTCATAGTTTGACCAATAGACTCCAATGTATTATGATTTGATGTACGGCCACATTTTGCCTTACTTTGAGGGGCCAGGGGGGATTTCAAAATAATAGCAAGTCAGAAGGGGGGACTTGAACACATTGCGAGTTAGGGGAAATTTGAAAAAAAAAATATTTGTGAATTTTTTTTTTTGGAATCCCCCCGAGGTGTTTGTAAATGCAGCTTTAAGTACTATGACCGTTGTTGGTTGAATTGCCAGTCGCTGACTGAGTGGTCACGTGATTGGTCGCTCTGGCCGTCAACGCTCCATTGCCGATTCATAGCGTGTCTACGGTGGCTGAGCCAATTCGGTTCATTCAAGTTGCAATACAGCTGGATAAACTATTACAGCTTATTTTTGGAACTGCAACCGTAGATGAATGTTGGTAACATGGTCAAGCATAGACCCAAAGAAGAGTCCTTAGTTCAAGATATGAACAATAAAGTTTTGTGAGTTTTGGACTCTATTAGCTGAGTCATTGCATTTCTTTTGACTTCAGTGGTGACTGAAAGTTCCGATGAAACTGAATTGTTATTTTCAATGTATTGCCATTCATGTTCAGAAGTTGTCGTTCTAACAATGAAATGTGAGTATCTGCACTAGATTGTGTGCATCCAGAACCGCCGGAAACTATTACTTTCCCTGCAATTGGCAGCCACAGAATTTCAAATTTTGAAAAATTATCGATCAATTCACAAAGAGAAAAAATGATATCATTTTAACCCCTGCAATTAAGAAGCAGCCAGAAGTTATTTATTTATTTATTTATTTATTTATTTATTTATTTATTTATTTATTTATTTATTACTCACTTTCATACTTAAATATGCATGAACAGACAGCAAGATGAAAAAATGTAGTGTCAATGAAAGAAATAATGTCATAATGACGATAATTTACCACAAACTCCAATCAAATGAATGTCTCTTTTGAAGCTAGCCTTTGGCGATGCGTTTGGCATAACACTTGCCAATACTGAGAAACGGTAACTTTGCGAATGTGAAAGAGAAACGTCTTTCCGGTCATATATATACGAGAATGGCATGTAAGACAAGTCTTATAAGATTGTCTAAGATCATGTTGACGACTTTAAAATATATGATAGATGCACCGAACCTGACTTTAAAAGATAAAGGGTATCTAGCTTACTTCAGTAACTTTGAAAGACGCGATAATATACCTTGCGAAGGAGAGCCTAGCCCTTAGGGCCAATGAAACAATCGACACTGCGCGCTTCACTGACTTGCTTACGTGAACTAGATTGTACAAGTATTGTACTTTGTACTTCTCGCGAGACTAAGATTCATTATGAAGCGCAACCAGACACTAATGCTGTTATTAAACGCACGCGACATCGACATGGGTTATTCGGTATCTGTTGTCAAAATAAATTTGCCACTTACTAGTGTAATGTTGTCTCGCGTATATATAGCCTTTACCACAACAGCAAAGGTCACAGGCCAACAAATCTAGGAAGCTTTTCGATAAAATCTCATATAAAGGAGCGAGTTTAAAGGATGTGATAAAAGGTCTCGAAAAACTAGCCTTAACAAATCTCGCAGACCTTCAAAGAAAGCTCATTTTCAGCATAGTTCATCTACTACGGAATTTCAGCAATTTTTGCTTCCGCCTTAATATCATGTTTCACGACACGTTGCAAAGTACCAATTGCAGCTATGTTTGTTGGTTGGCAAATGTAGCTTTGTATTCTTGCAGTCTTTTCACCTGGGCAATAACGAGTGACCCTTGAACACGACCAAACGTCCGGAAAAAAGACTAAGGTTGATCGTACCGATCTTAAGACCACCTTCTCTGACCTCTTGACTGGGCCCGTATTAGCAATGAGACCATTGTTGCTCGAGTAACAACAAACGTGATGAAGTGACGACTTTACTCAAGAAAACGACAATGATCTCCGTTTCGGTGTTTTGGTTAATATCGAGAAAGTTTTTTGTCAAAGCGAAGGCTGTGGAGTCGTCGTTTTAGTTAGTTTTATGCAAGTTTCAGCTGTTCAATTTCAGACCGGCGGAAATCTTGTACATTTTCAAACATATATCTTTACATTCATGAGGCTTTGCGCTGAAATCGGCTGTTGGGGTGACATGTAGCAGTGACGAAGAAACTTTGCATTGTTCGTCCAGTACTCAAGAGTACTCGTGAACAATGTACATTGTGCAAGAACAACGATGCATTGTCACTGAACACCTGTCTCAACGCCACTGACCTGTTCTGACCTATGATGTTTTGGAGTAAAGCTAAAAGAATAGTCAGTCCTCTACCATCCAGGTTTTGAAAAGACAGAAACCAAAGATAGCAAAGAATAACCTATAGGCGCTTTGTAATCAACGCTTCATACTTCCATGAATTGCCGACACAAAACCTAAAATTAGATCCTGCATTTAGCCTTCTCTTCACATCTGAAATTTCATCTTCGGATTTCAAAAGTCGAAGGAAATATGAATGTGCACTCTAGTAATTTTTCGGCTACAATTGTCAGCACTACAAGGAGAAAATCTGTTTCATGGGGTGAGGCCGAGGCCTTGGGCAATCAAATAGTGATTAGATTGTTTCTTACTTTGTGTGTGTTTTTAAGCATTTCAATGTGTAATAGCGTCCCTTTTTATAGAATGTTTTTGCTAGTTGTACTATTTTAATTTGTATATGATGAGCCTGAAGGCAAAATTCTACATTTATTGTGGATAATAAAGTAATTGAATTGAATTGACTTCTTTGAAATAGAGTATCCAATCTCAGTAATCTTACATACTTCTTATCGCCAAAACCACTCGAATATGTTTACTCAGTAACGTTGGATTTTTGCTTCGTCCCAAGTCGATGAGTCTATTTCTAATGTTATTTTAAATTCTTTATGCAACGTTGATCATAATACATGACTCGACACGATACTTTTAACAAATAAACAGAGTTGTTGTTTCTTGCTTTGCGACATTTGACAAAATCACTTATACAGTATGACCTGTCTTTAGGACAAATTTCTGTGGCGTCATTTGTTACTCTGGTAACCTATTGTTTCGGACGGCAAGTGGCCAATTTTAATGGGAATTCAGCTGCCATGTTGGCTCGGATGCTGGCTTCCTTCTTTGTCGTCGTCGCAAATACCATGCTGGTATAATCATAAAACTCTCGACGGTTGACGATCATAGCTAACGTTTTGTCGTCATTTTCCACCAGTTGCTTTCCGTACAATCGTGCAATTAGTGGGATAGAAACAGCGACAGACTTCCAGACGGAAGTTCATCGATTCTTTACCTCCGTTGAAGGTGAGTGCGTTGATACTTTCAACGTGGGTCCAAGTTTTACAAGGCATCAAATATTTTTTCACAGAGTTAATGATTATGTTATAAGAATTCTCTCATGTAATTTGGTACTGCAGTTATGCTGCTGGCCTATGTATGGGGATTGGGAGTTTCCGTTATTGAAATACAGACATTTTTAAGTTTCTAATACTTGGAGTTTCTGCCAACAAAGTTTGTGTCAAATTTACCGGGAAGAGAGACTGGGAGTCTGCCTTGTTGTGGCAATAAGCATATGTGGGTTGTTAAACTTATATCTCAGCGTTTCGCTTTTATCTGTTTTGATAGACTGCCGTAACCATCTACGGCTGCATAATGCAAGTGTAATACCTATGCCCCCTTTCAGTCGTGTCCACGATAGATTCTCCTGTTCCTTATTTCTAGCTTAGCAGGGAAGAAAATTAAACAGGCAAAGGTTTATATGTATTTTTCCCTCGTATAATAATTTGTTGATCTCTTTGGTTAGTGTCAATAAACAAAAACCACTGGCAACATCTTAATACCTCTATTTGTTATAGTTACATTAGCTTGGTCACAATGAAGAATCTGAATGACGTAAATCAGTGCGAATCATGTTTTTATTTACAGGTGAGTATCAATACCAGTCGGACTTCCCAGAACTTCAGTGTTACAAAAGCGACTGAAGCGACGCAACTTTCAGCATGTCTTTGCGACTAGTCTTAGCGTCAGCTATCGTCACCATCGTGTTTAAGTCGATCCAAACCGAACTATCGGATGGAAGTCTCCTAGGCACCCATCAAGCTGTGAACCACGATATCGGTCGGTATTTTTCTACATTTTGTATTGTATGAGTGCTTGTCAGGCTCATGTTAGAAAGCGATTTGGAGATAATTTTCGGACTCTCAGTTTTTACAATACCCTTTCTGGTCTTGTGCTCCTTGGGACTAATTTTGCAGCCTTTATAATAAATGAAGTTCTTACCTCCCTGTTTTTATGAAAATTGAATATTAATGTTCTCACTCTGAGTTAACACAGTTACAGCATATTGCGGCCATTTGTTGATACAAATTAATTCGCAATTTGTCTTCTAATACCATTATTTGAATAGTGACCCCTGACGTGTTCATTCGTGATCATGGAACAGAATGGTTTAAACGTTTCCATAATGAAGGGTTAAACCAAAGTCAAAACGTTGTTTCTGACACGTATTAGGCAAAATAGATGTCATCTTCTGGCAGTGCATAATCAAAGCAACTTGTGAGATGGATTTCTGCAAGAAAAAAAAGACCATCCATGGTGAACTTCTATCGGTTAAAGTTAAGTTGTATTGGAACGGTAAATTCACAGTGTTGTTTCAGGTGTTGTATGAGGTTTAAATCGTGAATCTCAGGTGCTCTTATGCAATTCACAACAATGACACTGTTAATACCAGTCGACAATATGGGTAAATGATTTTTTTTTGTAATGAAAGCAGAAATAATCTTATCTACACGTGTGGTCTACAATTCTAAGCTTGTAAAAATGAAACAAGGATTTGAACAACTGACTTGGTGTTGATATTTCACATATCGGAAACAAAATAGTAGACGGTGGTGATATGACATTGCCATCTGGCCAAGCTTTACGCTATATGTACCCTTCTACCCCTCTATATGCTTAAAGTAGTATGCGCCTCGAAATTCAAACACTTAAACTTTTCCGAAAACTTTCCTGAATGAAACTTTCAACCATTCTCTTACCAAATCAACAATAAAAATCGGGGGTGGGGAGTTCACCGTGCAAAGTTTGGAACTAGCGAAACAAATCGCCCCACATTTTGCGATATTTGAAAGCTTAAAATGAGCCCCACAATTGATAGATCAGAAAATAACTGTAGAAATTTTAGGGCCCGACTATCTCTCCCTGACGCGTGTGCTACCTTTTTGATGAAATTGTCATTGTATATAATGACAAAAACAGAAACGTTCCCGATTCAACCAATGTAACACATACAATAAACTAAATTTTCAGATAATCTGAACTAAATATAAAAATGTACGCTGGATTCATAGTTTTACAGCCAAGCTTTTTTTCACTCTTTATCAGAAAGAAGAGCGGTTGGAGACTGTGGTGGTACATTCTACTCAGACTCCGGCCAATTCTCGTCTCCTGGATACCCTGGTTACTATAACAACAAGCAAGAATGTATTTATGTCATCTTCATACCAAGAAATGATGCCCTGATTCTGGTGAGACGATTTTTTGATAATTTTAATTTTTTTCAGGTATACAGTTTCTCATATCACGTATTCAGTTTCCCAAGTCTACAAGTGATTGTGGCTGTCACTCTCCTAAACGTGTAAGTTACCACTGTTGACATTCATTCAAAGGTAGATTTAAAGAATTTCTTTTTAATTTTTTAGAAGTTGAGGTACCAAGGAGAAGTGGTAGCTACCTAGAGCAGCCAAAATTCTGTACTCGCTAATTCAAATAACAAACGTAGACCATTAAACACATTATTTCAGCCATTCCCATTGTTTTCGTGCGTTTTAAAAGAATCTGAAAGTCAGCAGAGGTCGTGTCTATGCGTCACTGACTACGAAACGCACTTTTCATGCAACACGATTCAATAGAGTTACTTTTATTGTATTGCTGTAACTATTAACCACCCTTGAGCGATTTTACAGTCATTTGTTTTCTCATGTCGTGCGCAAACAGCGGTAACAAGTCGTGACAAAATTATAGTTCAGCGTTAACAATCTGAGTTCCCTGCCACGACGCCAAAAATAGAGATGAGATATTGCTTAAAGCACATGGAATGGTTACTGACGTTAATCATTTTCTAAATTCCAGGTATCTCCAATTATAACCTTTATGAAGCAGATGTCGTCGAGTCGATGTCTATTGGCTAATGCCCATTTAGAATTATGTTCATAAGCAACAGCGATATCAGGCCAGCATGCAGCTCTTCTATAATGTCTGAATGTTTTACCGATTGAGTTGCATTGTGGGTTATACAATGTATTTTCCTTCTCCTGATTATGTAAATTATCATTCACTGCGGAACTAGTAATGTATAAATATGCTATGTTTGGTTTTTATCCCAGATCTCTGTCTTCGAAATTATCATGTCGTGTAGTGTTGTTTTATTTTCGTTTGTTTTGTTTTGTTTTGTTTGTTTGTTTGTTTTTTGTTTGTTTGTTTGTTTGTTTGTTGAGTTTATAAGGTCAAACTACGGACATAAAAATAAAAATGAAATTAGAATGTTTACTTGGAGCGGTAATTCTGGTTTGCAACAAGATGACAACGATGAGTTCACTGTTCAGAACTATATGATGTGAACATGAGCGACTGACGTTCACTGTCACTTTCATATTTTAACTTATGATTTTTTTCTAAGTAAAAGTTGAACAAGACCAACTTGTCTGGTCTAAATCGATGCGCTGAGAAACGAAACCTAAAAAGTATCTCTTTCGCTTAATATACTTATAGATGTCTAATAAAGACAATCAAGCACGAAAACGTTACAAAAGGCGAGGTCTTCACAGGCTATTCTGTTTTGAAAGTCATAATTCTGGTGAATGCTTGTCAGTCGCCATTTCATGAGACTAGATAAGCATCTGTCTGGCTTTGATCGTATATCCTAGAAACGAGATTTTGTCCCAGTCCAAAAAAAAACCTTAGGAAAAGTCATAATCGAATTTTGTTGTGTGCATACCAAATATCAAAACTTAAATGATCGCTTTGCAGTTGGAATTTGACACCTTTAACACGGAACCAAAACACGATGTAGTCAGGATATACGACGGACTGTCGCTGACTGGCACCCTGATCGGAGAGTACTCCGGCACATCAATTCCACCGGCGGTACTATCGACGGGTAACGTTCTGACGGTCACCTTCACATCGGACTTCTCGGCAACACGTCCTGGATTTCTTGCAAACTACACTGCATTTACAAATGCGAGGGACAGAGTTTTTATATCTGATTATGGCAGCTTTTCCGTTCATGACTGGTTCATAGATGGGAATCTCGACACATATTTTGTCATAATTGTATCCCAGGGGTACAAAGTAAAGGTAAGGCACTAAGGCATTTTGCGCTTCTTATTCAGGCTAGCTTTTTCATTCGTTACTGGTTCACAATATAATATAAATCTGGAAACTTACTTTCTAATGATTGTATCCCAGGGGTACAAAGTAAAGGAAAGACATTGAACAGATATGAATGCCATGCCTTTCTAAAACCGTTTGATGTACATAGTCTTCATCTGTCTTTTCCAATTTCTTGGGCTAAACCTAATGACTTGCATTGTTTATTATTCGTGAAGTTGAACTGAAAGTTTAAGAAACGTGTTCATGTGCATATGGGATAATTTATTGTCTTAAGACAATTTGACAGAAATGACCTGACAACAGAAGTTTTTGGAAAGTCAGAAGGACATTGACCACAGTGAGGTTAAAGTGTGATGACAGACTGCTAACTGCGTCATACTGGTTATGAACTCATTTGTATTTCAAAAGATTAATATAAGTAGCTGTATATTGAGAGGTGATTTTATGCCACCTCAGAAGCATTCAATTCTCAAGGATACATTTTGCATATGGATTTGCATAGTATTGCACCGAGGTCAATAAATGCATGTGAATTACAGGATGATATAAATTAATTTCGTCAAATACGGAGTACGGAAGTCTTCGAAAGATAGACGGAAGGGTTATTGTCGTGGGAAATTAGGCAGTTACCAACGGGTGCTAATTTTACCACAAAAATGTTAATTTGTCCAAAATATCTTACAATAGTTGATTTGTAAAACACTCTTTACTCCTGTACCAATATCGAGCTCCGGACTGGTAAGTAGCCCCTGATCAGCAGACTGTACGATCGTGCGTGGTTCTACAAATATGAGGATCCCCTATCTATTTTGAGACCCTCTGCCGATAAAGCCACATGGTAGATAATGACTTCGGGAAACTAATAATTTTCTAACAGGAAGCATACAAGAGAATGTTAAAATACAACGTTTAAAAAATATGGCGTTAAATTCTTATAGCTATGCATGGATGCTTACTCTTGGTGGTGACAAGGCTCGTCCAATTTTTCCCATATACATTGAGTAAAATGATTTTCATTTCATTCGTTTCCATGCGTGCGCATTTTCCTTCTATAGGCGGACATGCAAATTGTTGATCATCATTGCCAATTACTTGACATCATGGCGTATGACGGAGTGTCTCAAACAGATGCACTACTAGCTACTTTCCATTACCACTGCGTACACTGGGAAACTGTGAGCGTCACATCCACTGGGCAGAGTTTGTACGTCCAAATTTACCTGGACGTTGGTTTGATGTTCGAAATATATGTGGACTACCACGCCGTTGAGTTTGGTAAGACTTATATTATAGAGGTGAACATGAGAATACTGGAATAAATTGTACTTATATGGGGTTTTATATGATCAAGTTTGCTAAGTTTGACTTTACACAGAAGCAAGAGCAATGATGTATTTACAATGAACTCACAAAGTTGACTGCAGCACTGACAGCGAGAAAGTAGAAACTGAACAACAACTGTAGCAAACTTTACGCCTTTAAACGGCTTGCAACAAACGCAATAGACAGTCAAAGGATAAACATTTTGGGCGGGAAATTCTAGCATAGTGATTGGTTGAAAGTTACTTAAGTGTCTGATTGGCTGAATGAATCTAGGATCCGCATGGTCATTATGACTACATAAAGTTCAAATTGTTATTTGTCTCCGACATAAATACCGTCTTGATATGGACAGGGGCAAGAGGAAAGCTAAATTTGACTGGTGAGGCGGGGCCGAGCACATTAATGGTCAGTTCCAAGACCTTTATTCCTATAACAGAACCATCAAACCAAAGGAAACCGCTTTTCTGAAATTTCATGCAACGGACAGGTTTACCCTGAATATGGACAAGCAAAATGAATGTGAAGTACAGATTACAATTGGGAACGTGTTTCCTTATCGTGCAGTGTGAAGGCAAGAGTAATACTACGCCATACTCATGATGTTGCCTCTTTATTTGTACAAGAAGGTATACCTAACTAATGTACGGCTGACCACTGAACATCGTAGAAGTTGGACAAAATGATAAGTTCTGGTTTTATTTGTAAATGGCAAAAGCACTCTGTCCGTTAGGGCAGGAAGTCACTATGCAGACCATTTGGAGTTGTGAAAATTTAGTAACTCCGGTGCTTTGTTTGAAAATAGGACGCGATTTAAAGTAACTCAAAATAATTCTCATATACTACATGTACATAACCTCCATGCTGAAGAGCAAACGAATCAGAGTGTATACGCCTTGTCGTAATTTACACACACGTAGAAAGGTGCAGCCAACAGAGCTATTCATCGAAAAAGCTATTCCAGGAGCAATTTTTGAGGGCAGGGGAAATTTTAAGTTTGCTCGGGCAGGGGATATATTTTTAGGTGGCAGGGAGCAAATTTTTTTGTAGGGCAGGGTGGATATCTGTTGATTGTCCTGGGGACAGGGCTTGGTGAAAAACTTTTTGAGGGGATTGTTTCCAGGGCAGGGGAAATTGGCAATTGTTTTCGCCACAGGGCAGGGGAGCTTCAAACATTCACAGTGGGGAAGGGAAATAGGCAAAAATAAATGGGGGGGGGAGTGGGTAAAAATAAAGCTTGAGTGCGGGAGGGTAAGTCGAAAAATTTTCTGTGGGAGGGCAAATTATGAACAGCTAATTAATTACCCTCTTGACTTAAAATTAGTCAGTTAACATTACTTGTCATACACAATATATCTTATCATAGTATATAATGGACCTTTTTAAAAGTGCATTGTTCGTTGGCTGCACCTGCGTAGAGCAACACATCCAGAGCACATACATCGTTGAAATATCTGTTTTTACACACATTCAACGTCTTGCCTATCGGCAGCAGTTAATGGTCCGTCACACCGCTATATTTGACCGACATAAGTGACTTCTGAAGAAAGTGTCATGATGCAATTTGCCTGCAGGATCAAACGAAGGCACCACGCAGTGGCAGTGGGCATGGGATGCAACAGTCAATCCATGGAACTACACCACGGTACAAAACGAATTAGGCAGCTGTGGAGGAAACTACACCAACGACGAAGGTTCTTTTGCTTCACCTTCCTATCCTGGGTACTACCCAGGCCAGCAGGATTGCTATTACTGCATTACTGTATCTGCTGGCAATCAGATTGTGGTAAGATAGTTAAATATATTCACTGCTATTGTGTATGGTATTTTGGATAGCCCACCACCTACTCGTACGCGGGAACACGCTTCCCTGATTTAGATTTGGACGTGGTGGTTCAGATACTGGAATTTTAAATAATAATGTTTGATATTTGGTTTATATATACTTTCAAGGCCCCTTAAGGCTTATTTGTTCTGATAAATAAAAATTTACCTGACTTACATTCTGAAAACTCTCTTCGATTGATGGTAAAATTCTATTGCGCTACTGCAAACTCTACGGGAAACGTAATTTGTGTGTGTGCATCTGACGCAAAAAGTTCGGGTTGCAGAACATTTTCAGATAGTTTGTTCTTCTAAAGAAGTCTTACACATAAAACCCGTGATTTGAAGATAATTATGTTGGTGTATCTTATTTCGTACGATGGCGACCCATTAGTAAGAAATAAAGAGATCATGATATTCAATGTTTTCAACTATTTATGGTTGAGTGAATTTAACTTTCGCTGTCACGGCATACCTATTAAATTTAGGCGGACAAGCTCTATATCTGGTCCCATTGAAATGGGAAAATCGGACATTTGGTATATTGGAAATTGAAAAAACGGAAATAAGAATTGTGGGAAATAGAGTTTGTCAGAGGGAAATTTGAATGGCCGTAAAGTGCCATCCTCACAGCAGTATACACCTGTTTTCTATATTTCAATCTCAGCCCAAAGAGTTTAAATTTAGAAATAGGCCTAAAGGTTAATAATCAAGATGATAAAACCATTTGAAAATTGGAAATTAGCTCCATTTCGATTTTCTTTTTTGAAAATGCAAATTGGTTTATTGGTTGGCCGAATTGTGCCACGGATTATTTTGCATACTTGTCTTTTTATCTCCAGCTTGACATTGAAGAATTTGACACTGAAGTATGCTGCGATTTCGTCGAAGTCTTCGACGGTGACTCGAAGTCCGCCACGACGTCGATGGGCAAGTATTTCGGCTCCAACGTGGAAGCCGAGATCAAGTCGACGGGACGGAGTCTGTTCGTCCATTTCCACTCCGATCACTCCAAGAACCACAGAGGATTCTACGCCACCTATGGACTTCAGTTGGAAGGTGGGTGACTCTGTGTGTCGGTCAATTGAGCAAATTTCTCAAGAGCGTCTTGATACACAACCTGAACTTAAAACATTTTTAGCTTCACTAATTCATTTTTGGCATATATTAGCGATGAACCATAAGAACTTGGGAGATGTGGTTACCATGTTAAGGAAAATCTGCTAAGCAAAAAATTATGAAAAATAATTTGAAGGCACACTGTTATTTGCAGAAGGAAAGTATTCATATGAACGTCACCCAAGATAGATGTAAAATTCTGCACAAAGTATTTACATATTTCGCCCGCCAACCATAAAAAACACTATATTCTGTTTCTTATCGATGTCACCTGGGGCTCTTACTATAGCATTTACTTCTGGTTTGCCGATTGATTCAATATTTCACGGTTTATGTAAGATATACCATGGTATGGATAGTTATTAAAATTCTCGGTGAAGCCAAGCTGACGTTCTACATTGGTAACCCACAATTCACTGAAAGCAATGAAATTATGCCTCATGAGAGATCATACGTTGAATTTTTCACACAAGTTTATCCAAATTATGTGTCTTGTTCAACTTTGTAATTCTGAATTACTATTTCAAATTTGTTTTGTTTCCTAGAAAACGAATCCAACACTGTGATAATAGTGGCCGGAGCGATCGGAGCAGCATCAGCAGTGTTGATTGTTGTCATGGCAATCATCGTCTATTGCTGCGTTAAGAAGAAACTTCCAGCGCTCCCAGCGCCCAGTCGATGACAGTCAGTGGTTCAGTATAAGTACGGTTGTGTGAGAATCTCCAGAATTGTTGCCGTTTATACAATATGCCTAAAAAAGTGATAATTATGACAATTGATCAAAATTGAAAGTAGCACCCATCACCAAATGGTAATGAACCTTGCGCGGCTCAACAGCAAACACTGACAACTGAACTGCCAATTCCAAAATGGCTGACGCATCGATCACGATTTACCTGACGTTGGAGGTCAGAATGAAATGCATTCTGGGTATCCTGTTTCAATATTCAACAATGTCTTTACTCGAACCACTTTCGACGCAATATCATAACTAATACATGACAGGAGATGTTTTCTGTGATGAATATTTTCTTACATGCAATAGATTTTGACAATCTTTCCCATAAGCGGACCTGACATTCATGATTCGGCTTGCAAAGCATGAAGTGAATTTGGCACTATCGGAAGAAACCATTACGGCGAAGGCTATCCAGCTAGTCCGGGCCATCTACCCCTTAGGGAGCCTTCAGTAATTACAGGTGGGGTGCGCCGGGGAATATGGGGGGGGGGAAGGATCACCTTTAGAAAATGTCCGGGGACGTTTTTATTAACCTATCTTGTGTGAAGGTCACTTGTAACAGAAGCTGATTTTATGCCCAAACCTTCGATTGTCCATGTGATATTTCCTCTATAGGAAATCACCGACGAAATACATTGATTCTTTTGAATACATACACATTATCAACAAGCTTCACAAGCAAATAAGATGCAGTGATCTCTTACATTAGACACCTTGAACAATTAAAACTGATGACAGACAAGGTATAAAAACACAGGGGACAGGTGGCGACGTGTATATCAATTACCAAACGTCTATAAATGCACAGATATCGTTAGTAAAAAATGTTCATAGTTCTCTCATAGACTTCCATGTATAGTGAATAAACATTTCGGTGGAATTCCAAAATCCAGTTTCTTGCACACGTACACATCCCAACTTGTAACCGCCCTTGTCTAATCAAGTACATTAATATTAATTATCAAGAGTACATAAATACATAGATTTATCTAGTTTTGTATTGAAAAAAATTACTCATAGTTTCCCCATAGACTGCCATGTCTAGTGAATCAACATTTCGGTGAAATTCCAAGTCCAACTCCTTGTAAACACATGCACGTTTAATTCCCGCTTAAAGCAAAGTCCATTTACATATATTATCAAACATATATAAATGTACAGATATAGCTTGTTTTTGCGGAGGCAGGTGGCATCAATGCCCTTGAATAGTATCTTCGAAAGTACACTAGGAGAAGTTGCCTTCTTTCCGTAGCCCGTGATGATGTAATGGGTCCGATGTAATGATATCGCAGGAGAATCATAAACATAAATGTATCATTATGATTGCTATAACCCAAATATCCTATCCTTAGATATAACTACTACCACCACCACCATCATCATAGTCATCATCATCGTCGTCGACGTTATCACAATCATCATCACCATCATCATCATCATCATCATCATCATCATCATCATCGTCGTCGTCGTCGTCGTCGTCATCATCATCACCATCATCATCATCATCATCATCATCATCATCATCATCATCGTCTTGTTGATACTTTCTTGAAATATCCATCGTGGACAAAGTTCTTAAAACCAAAATCCTAGCATACAGCCAAAATTTGGCCCCAACCCATTACTCATTGTTGTACAATTTATCGATGTTATTCTATTCATATATGTCAGCAACATATCATTACTTGTGACAATAATTTATGTCATTATAATATTGAACATGTGGGTTGCTCCTTAATATATTATTGTTTATTCGTGACCATGAGTTTCATCGACATCAACCAGTTCAACCACAAGACTGGTTGAACGAACGATTTTAAATAATATGTCTGTATTTGATACTTTATTTCATGTTACCAAGTTAAAAGACGTGGTACTCTTGCCAACATTGAGTATTAAAATTACTGTTATGCAGTATTGTGGTCCTCCGTCCCTTTTGTTTCAATTATGTAGTTTGACATTTCTTTTTGTGTGAATTTCAATCCACAAGTTAAGTACTTACTTAGAACGTTGTTGAATGATTTGCCTGTCGCTGACTGAGTAGTTACGTGATTGGTCACTCTGGACGTCGACTGTTCATGGTGTTAGTCAGTTCAGAGCGTGTCTACAGTGGCTGAACCCATTCGGCTCATTCAAGTTGCAATATGACTGTATAAACTCTAGTACAGCGGATCTTTGGAACTGCAACCAACACTGTAGATGAATGTTGGTAATATGGCCAAACATAGACCCAAAGGAGAGTGCATGGTCCGAGGTGTGAACGATAAAGTTTTGTGAGTTTTGGAATAAATATTTTCAAACATGTCAATCCATCATCCAATAGGCGAACCCAATTACAGGATGAGGATGATGAAGCAATGAGGAGTAAAGTGCCTTGCTCGAGGGCACAACACTCAGCTGGAGTATCGAACTCACCACTCAGGACTTACCGGGTCTGGAACTCACCATCCTCTGATAGTCCGACCGGTACCCTTACCACAACCCCCATGGTGCCTCCCCAGTGAGCTGAGTTATTGCACATTTTTACTAGGAATTTCAGTGATGACTGAAAGTTCGCGTGAAACTGAATCGTTATTTTCAATGTATTGCCATCCAGAGGTTGTCGTCCTCGCAGTGAAATGTGAGTATCTGCACTAGACTGTGTGCATCCAGAACCAACATTGTCACATGCCTTGTGTATCGAACGTCACATACTCCATAGGATTCAATGGTAACTCGTTGATGACAACGCGGGGCGCATAGTCATCATTTGACTGAAAGTGAACCGGAACTATTTTCAACTTGACAACATCGGGATTTCAAAATTATAAAATTAAATGTTGTACATAGGAAATACAATGTTTACAAAATTATGCGGAAAAAAATCAATAAACCGCACAACAGTGATTTAAATCGTTTTATTTTTTCAATAGATATTCGTCTAACACGGAAATAAAGCATAATTGTCATTTGTGTGTAAACCCAAAAATGCAGATTGAAAACTATGCGAGAGAGGCATGTAATAAAACATTATAGCCCAAACATTGGACTATCTACCCTCGAGGCAGGAGACCATTTGCCCGAAGTAAGGAGGGCAAATGGTCACCTGCCCTCAGGTACATAGTTCCGTGTTTTGGCTATTATACTTTTACTTTTCCTGCAATTGGACTGCCACAGAAATTCAAATTTTGAAAATTGTCGTTCAGTTCAAAAAAGAGAAAAAATAAATCAATGATATATTTAATCGGAGTAAGCTGCATTTACCCGCTGCAACCAGAATGTTATTTATTTATTTATTTATTTATTTATTTATTTATTTATTTATTTATTTATTTATTTATTTATTTATCTATTCGTTTATTTATTTATTTATTACTCAATTTCGTACTTATGTATGCATGAACAGACAGCAAGATGAAAAGATGTGGTCCAAATGATTCACTATATAATTTTCCACAAACTCCAACCAGAGGAATGTCTCTTTTGAAGCTAGCCTTTGGCCATACGTTTTGCTTACGAGCATAACACTAGCAAATACTGAGAAACGGACACTTTGCGAATGTGAAGAGGTATGTCTTTCCGGTCATATGTACGAGAATTGAATGTTGGACAAGTGCGTTGTCTAAGATTATGTTGACGACTTGAAAATATAGAATAGACGCACTGAACCTGCTTTAAAAGATAAGTGGTATCGAGCTTACTTCAGAAACTTGAAAGACGCGATAAGCAGGTACTTTGCGAAGGAAAGCCTAGGCCTTCGGGGCAATGAAACAATCGACAGTGCGCAGTCCACTGACTTGCTTGTGTGAACTACATTTGTATGTAGGAACACCTATGTGTTGTATTTTGTAATTCTCGCGAGACTGAGATTCACTATGACGCGCAATCAGACACAAATGCTCTTATTCAAAGCACGCGACATGGATTATTCTGGATCTATTTGCCACTTGTACTTCCGATGCGAGCTTCTTTCGCGTAGCCTTTATTACAACAATAAAGATCACAGGCCAACAAATCTAGGAAGCTTTGCAATACAATCCGATACAGGACGTGTTCAAAGAATGTGAACAGATCAGACAGGTGGCAAGACACCAGTCTTACCAAATCTCTCAGGCCCTGCAAAGGCGGTTTATTTTTAGCATAGTTCATCTGACTGTGATTTCAGTAATCTTACATCCGTCGTGAAATTATGTTTCACAACATTTTACAATGCTCATATTGTAATTATTGTTGTTGGTTGGCAAAAGTGTGTTTTGCATTCCTACAATCTTTTCACTACAACAAGTGACTCTGAAATAGGACCAAACGTACAGAACAAAGCCTTAGGTTGATGGTACCGATCTAACGACCACATGTTTGACCTCGTGACCTAGCACGTATTTGCAATAACACCAATTGTTGCTCCAGTAACAAAAAAAAAACGTGGTGAAGTGACGACTTCACTCAAGATTCAGACCCATGGAAATCTCCCAAGTTTTCCAATATATATATATCTTTGAAGTCATTAGGCTTAGTGCTGAAATCGGCTGTTGGGTTGACATGTCGGAGTGACAAAAAAAATCTTTGCATTGTTCGTCTAGTAATCAAGAGTACTCGTGAACAATGTGCATTGTGCAAGAACAACGATGCATTGTCACGGAGCACCTGTCTTAACGTCGCTGACCTCTTTTCACCTATGATACGCCGAAGTAGTAGTCAATCCTACACCCAGGATAGAAACGTCAGTAAACTCAGAATTGCAGGCTACAAGTGATTGTTGATCAACGCTTCATGCTTCAATGAATTGCCGACTCCGCAAAACCTAAAATTAGATCTTGAAGGCCTACTGCTCTCCCAAGATCTGAAATTTCATTTTCGGATCTCTCTCTTGTCAACGGAAATATTATAATTTCTCAACTACAACCAGCGGCACAACAACAAAAAATTATTTTTATTGGGTGAAGCCTTGGGTCCTGCATAATCTTATACTGATTAGATTGTTGCTGTGAAAGAAGAGTGCCCCGTTTTCAGTAATCTTACTTCCTTCTCATCGCCAGAACCGCTCGAACATATTTACTCGGTAACGTTGGATTTTCGGTTCGTCTCGAGTCGAGAAATCGGTTTCTGTTGTTATTTAAATTCTTTACGCAACGTTGATCATAATGCATGACTCGACACGACACTTTTAACAAATGAACAGAGTTGTTGTTTCTTGCTTTGCAGCATTTGACAGAATCACTTGTACAGTATGACCTGTCTTTGAGGACACATTTCTGTGGCGTCATTTGTTGCTCTGGTAACCTATTGTTAGGGACGGCAAGTAGCCAATCATAATGGGAATTCAGCTGCCATGTTGGCTCGGATGCTCGCTTCCTTCTTTGTCGTCGTCGCAAATACCATCCTGGCATAGTCACAAAACTCTCAACGGTTGACGATCATAGCTAACGTTTTGTCGTCTTTTGCCATCCGTCGCTTTCCGTGCCGTTGCGTTGTAGCCGGCCGACGCAATCGAGCAACTATATAGTGGGATAGAAAAAACTCAGCGACAGCCTTTCGGAAGGAAGTTCATGGATTCTTCACCGCCATAGGAGGTGAGCGTGTCGATACTTTCACCTTGCGTGTTCACAAGTCCATTACTCCAGGGTTGACAAAATATCAAATATTTTTTTCAGAGTTAACGATGATGTTGAAAGATTTCTTGCGCGTCATTTGGTAATGCGGTTACGATGCTGGTATGTGTATGGGAATTCGTTTGAGCAGAGAACCGAAAAACTGAAATACCCCATCGGGCATTTTTAACTTCCTAAAAGTTGGAGATTCAGCCAACATAGGCTGTGTTAAATTTACCGGGAAGAGAGATTGCTTGTAGTGGCAATAACCATACGTTGGTAGTTAAACTTTTATCTCGGCGATTATTTAATTGCACGATTCGATTTTGTCTGTTTTGACAGACTGCCGTAACTATCTGGGTCAACACAGTGCAACTTGTGTAATACCTGTGCCCTTTTACAGTCGTGTCCGCAATATAGAGATCATTTCCTCTAATGTGGGAGAATTGGATCTCCATATTGTACACATTTCTCAAAGGTGTTAGGTGCCCTTTCGCTGAATGTTGCAATATTACAAATTACTCATAAAAACAACCGCATAACTTAAAAAGAAAAGCAGATGAGCTTACATTTGCAGATTAAACCAACATTTCATCACTACCCCATTATCAAAAATTAGTTCCAATTATGTTCATGATGTTCCTTATTTGTAGATTAACAAGGAAGTAAAGTAAATAGGCAACAGTTTATACAGTGAAACCTGTCTAAACCGAACCCTGTCTAAACTGGGAACCTGTATATACTGAGCACCTTTTCTAGTCCCTTCCACATAGAATGCCATGTTTAAGGAACCTCGATAAACCAAACACCTGTGTAAACTGAAGTTTTCTCAGTCCGTTTAGTGTTCGGTTTAGACAGGTTTTCGTATGTATTTTCCCTCTTGTAATAATACGTTTATCTCTTTGGTTGGTGTTAAAAGAACAAAAACAAACACCACTGGCAACATTTTAATTGGTTATTTTTATATTAGTTTTGTTCACCACGAAAATAATCTGATTAGCGTAAATCAGTGCGAATCATGTCTTTACTTACAGGCAAATATCAATACCAGCCAGACTTCCCCAGAACTTTAGTGTTACAAAAGCGACTGAAGCGACGCAACTTTCAACATGTCTTTGCGACTGGTCTTAGCGTCAGCTATCGTCACCATCGTGTTTAAGTCGATCCAAACCGAACTATCGGACGGAAGTCTCCTAGGTATCCATCAAGCTGTCAACCACGATATCGGTCGGTATTTTTCTACATTTTGTATTGTGTGTGGGCTTGTCAGGCTCATGTTAGAAAGCGATTTGGAGATAATTTTCGGACTCTCAGTCTGTACAATACCCTTTCTGGTCTTGTGCTTCTTGGGACTAATTTTGCAGACTGGAATAATCGAAGTTCTTACCTTTTGTGAAAATTGAATAATTAATGTTTCCACACTGAGTTAACACAGTTACAGCATATTGCGGCCATTTTTAATACCGAATAAGCTTAACTTGTAATTTATCTTCCAATAACATTCAGCAATATCTCAGCAATATCAGTGAGCCTTGAAATCCGTTGGTGATCATGGAACAGAATGGTTTAAACATTTCCATGACGGAGGGTACGTCTAGCCAAAGTCAAAACGGTGTTTCCTGCAAAATAGATGTCATCTTCTGGTAGCGCATAATCATACTAAAATGTGAGATAGATCTCCGCAAGAAAACGTAAAGGAAAAAACACCAACTATGGTTAACTTGTATTGTTTGAAGTTAAGTTGTATTGAAACTGTAAATTAACAGTGTTAGTTCACGATGAAGTTTTGTCATGAATCTTATGTACAACAGTATTGTCAGTACTTGTCGACAATATCGGTGAATGATTTTTTTGCAATGAAAGCAGAAATAATCTTATCATCGTTTGGTCTACGATACTGAGCTGGAGAAAATAAAACAGCAATTAAGAAAATTTGAACAACTGATTTTCTGTTGATGTTTCACATATTGGGGACAAAATAATAGGTGTGGTTATATGACATTGCCATCTTGCCCCGCTTTACAGTATAAGCTCATGTACACCTCGATCAGAACCTCAAGAGTTTTCTTGATTTTTTTATTGTCAATATAATTATATTACATATTTCAAAGCCATATTTCAAAGCTCTAGTGACGGTAATTTCCCATTTCGATTGAAATGTGTTAATGCTTCAGGTAGTTTTCCCTCGAAAATGAAACACTTAAACTTTTTCTCAAACTTTTGTGAATGAATCTTTCAGCTATTCTCTTACCAAATCAACATTAAAAATTGGGGGGTCACCTGCAAAGTTTGGAACTAGCGAAAAAAAAATCACCCAACATTTTGCTTTATTTGAAATTCAAAAACTTATTTTTTGTATTATTTTTTACGCTCCCATATATGCATATGTATATATGCAAATGGGAGGTATTCGTATAAGGTGGCAAAATGGCGTCTGTGTGTATGTATGTAAGTATGTATGTATGTCTGTTAGTCCGTCCACATCAAAAACTCCTAAACCGTAGCACCTACTGTCCTAGTATTTGGTGTACAGGTGCACCTAGGGATGGAGATGTGAATTTGTTCAAATGAACATGTCAGTGCCAAAAATATGCAAATGAGGGGGAAAAAAGGAAAACTGCAAATGGATAAAACTCAGTAAGCATTGGTCAGATTTGGTTGAAACTTGGTATGCAGATTTCTTTAGGTATTCTAAATTATGTGTGCAAAAATTGGGATGAAATTTGCATGTTTGTATTTTTAGGGTATTTTCCGTTTTTAGTCAAAAAATCTTGTTCTCTGAAATCGCTCGTCTGATTGCTATGAAACTTAATATTCATGTTCCTCAGAATGACCTCAGTCATGCTTGTACAAATTGTATTGATATTGTCATATTTGTAATTTTGGGGCAATTTTCCCAATTTTTGATAAAATTTTTTTAATCCAAAAACTGCTGATTTGATAGCTTTGATACATGTATTTGGTATACAGGTATGTATTTGGTATACAATCTCAATATAATGTATTGAAGATATGTTGAAACTGGCAATTTTTTTTTTTGGGGGGGGGGCAATTTTTGCCTTTTTTGGTCAAAAAATTTTTCTCCTAAAACTTCTGATCTGGTAGCTTTGATATCTAGTGTACAGGTTCCTAGGATTTATGTTAATTAGATATAGAAATCTGCAATTTTGTATTTTGGTGGGCAATTTTTCTCATTTTTGGTCAAAAAATTTGTTTCTCAAAATTTACCTGTCTGATTGCTTTGATATTTAGTAAACCGGTCCTTAGGGTTTTTGTTAATAAGATATATTGAAATTAAGTTGAAATCCGGAATTTTGAATTTTTGGATTAACTTTGCGAAACTTTCAGTTTTACTGGGATATCTTTAATTTTGTATTTTTAAGATTTTTTTGGTAATTTTATACCTACTGGAACTAAGAGTATATAATGTGGTGATTTAGTAAGCATCTGATATGGTAAACTGTATTTGGTGTTGAAATGCGGTAAAAAAATCCTGGCAGATTTTGAAAAAATTCCAAACAATGCCAATAAAAATTCACCACAGAAGGTTTGACAAAAAGAAAAGGTGGGAGAGTGGGAAAAAAGAATGTACAATGGATCGGATAAAAAGATAATGTACCTCATCGATCTTCCAGACACCATCCCTTATCAAATGGTCCACCCCGATGTATTTTTGTGCACAATTAACCATGCAGTGTATTTTAGTTTAAGATGTCAAGTTAGGTAAGGATTTGAAAGGAATAGTCAAGTTCACCACAGTTTAACTGTATCTCTTGTGTCATCATCCTTGTGTAATTGGTTAAGTTTGTAAGTTGTTCCAGATGTGGATGTACCAGCTGTTCTGGAAGAAAACAATGTTTACTTTTTCCTGTAGGGTTTCTGAGTTGATGATTGTATGTTGAAATTCCTCCATGTATCTGGTGTATGGGCAAAGTGTAAACATTGGTTGCATGTTATGTATTTCAGTCTATGTCAAATATTGTAAATGAAAAATCAAGAACAGTTTGCTGTGTGCTTGTAAAAGATAACATATTTGTCAATACATAAACTGCCTTGCAGATTGATTGTCTTAAATATTATCACAGAAGTAGAAAAGGAAAAGAAACTAATCAAATTGCTGTAACATATTCACCTTCAGTGCCTGTATAGGCCTATACTTAACTATTTTATCATTACATTCAGCTGTTTGTTATATCTTTATCACTCTCCATGGGCCAAGGCACACTTGGGGTCAATGTCATCACTCTGTGCCAGTCTGTGTATGTCAGTCTGTCTGTATATGTATGTCCATGTTTCATACAATTGTTGACTTGTTTTGATAACTATATGGGAGCGAACAGTGATGTTGTCACTATTTCTTTATTATTTTGAAAAATTATGACGGTGAACGCTTTTTCTTTCTCTAGGATCTTTTAATTAAAATGAGCCCCCACAAGATGTAGATCTGAAAAGAATGTAGAGATTTGAGAGTCCGACTATCTGTCCCCGAGGCGCGTTGAACCTTAAAGAAGACTGGTTCTTTTTTGATGAAGTATTATTTTTAAATAATGGCTGAAATAGAAACGTTCACGATTGTACCAATATAACGTACACTACAAATTAAATTTCCCGAGATTCTGAACAACACATATCTGCACGATATATAAGTATGTACGCTAGATTCGCATTTTTACAGCCAAGTTTCTTTACTCTTCATCAGAAAGAAGAGCGGTTGGAGACTGTGGTGGCACATTCTACTCAGACTCCGGCCAATTCTCGTCTCCTGGATACCCTGGTTACTATAACAACAAGCAAGAATGTATTTATGTCATCTTCATACCAAGAAATGGTGCCCTGATTCTGGTGAGACGATTTTTTTTCATAAATTCGTTTCTTTTCACACGTGCAGGTTCTCATGTCACTTATTCAATTTCTCACATGTACAAATGATTGTGACAATCACTCTTCCAAACGTATAAGTTACCACTGTGGACATTCTTTCAAAGGTAGATTTTTAACGTTGTTGAAGTTGAGGTACCGGGGAGAAGTGGTAGCTACCTAGAGCAGCCAAAATTTAGAAATCGCTAGTTCATTAACAATCGTAGACCATTGAACACCTGTTTCAATCGTTCCCGTAGTTTTCTAAAAGAATCTAAAATCAGCAGAGGTCCTGTCTATGCGTCACTGACTACGAAACGCACTTTTCATGCAACACGATTCCATAGAGTTACTCTTATTGTATTGCTGTAACTATTAACCACCCTTGAGTGATTTTACAGTCATTTGTTTTCTCATGTCGTGCGCAAACAGTGGTAACAAGTCGTGACAAAATTATAGTTCAGCGTGAACAATCTGAGTTCCCTGCCACTACGCCAAAAATAAAGATGAGGTATTGCTTAAAGCACGCCGAATGGTTACCGACATAAATCATTCTCTCAATTCCAATTTTTATTTATGGAGCACATGTCGTTTAGTCGAATTATATTGGCTGGTGTCCATTTAGAGCTTTGTTCATAAGCAACATCGATCAGGGCAGCACTTCTAGCACAGTCCTAATGTTTTAGGGATTGAGTTGCACATTGTGGGTTATACACGATGCATTATCCTTCTGATATTTGTTAATTATGTATTATTCATTGCAGAACTAATAAGATACAAATTTAATTATGTTGGTTTTTCATGGGAGTCCTACACCTTTGTTTTGAAAATGATGCTGTCGTGTGGTTTTGTCTTATTTTCGTTTTGTTTTGTTTTGTTTTGTTTTGTTTGTTTTGTCTTTTTTTAGTTTATAGGATCAAACTACCGACATGAAAGTAAAAATGAAATTGAAATGTTTACTTGCAGCGGTAATGGTTTGCAACAAGATGACAACGATGAGTTCACTGTTCAGAACTATATGATGTGAATATGACCCGACAGACGTTCTCACTTTCATACTTTAACATATGATTGTTTCTGAGTAAACGTTGAGCAAGACCAACTTGTCTGGCCTGTATCGATGCGCTGAGAAACGAAACCTAAACAGTATCTCTTTGGCTTAATATCATCTAGATGTCTAATAAAGACACTCAAGCCCGAAAACGTAACAAAATAGCGAAGTCTTCACAAGTTATGTTTTTGAAAAATATTGATCCTGGTTAACGCTTGTCAGTCGCCATTTCATGAGACTGGCTAAATATCTGTGCTGCTTTGATTATTTATCCGAAAAATTAGATTGTGTCCCCTCAGCAAAAAAGGGGCAACCAAAGAGAAAATCATAATCGAATTTCTTGTACGCATACGAAATATCAAATCTTAAATGATCGCTTTGCAGTTGGAATTTGACACCTTTAACACGGAACCGAAACACGATGTAGTCAAAATATACGACGGACTGTCGCTGACTGGCACCCTGATTGAAGAGTACTCCGGCACATCGATTCCGCCGGCGGTCCTATCAACGGGTAATGTTCTGGCAGTCACCTTCACATCGGACTTCTCAGCAACACGTCCTGGATTTCTTGCCAACTACACTGCATTTACAAATACAAGGGAAAACGGCAGTCTCGTTTACATATCTGATCATGGCAGCTTTTCCGTTAGAGACTGGAACACATATGGAAATCCCGACACTTACTTTTTGATAATTGTATCTCAGGGTAACAAAGTACAGGTAAGACATTTATACAAGATACTGGATGCTAGCTGTGCCCTTTTCAAGCTATACACAAGTTTTTATCTATCGTTTCATTTTTTGCATACAATGGCGATCTTAATTCCCAAGAAAAGAGAACGGTTGAGAACAATTGGCACAGAGACGACGGAAACCTTCTGTTATTTCAATTCAAAGACGTGACGGTGGAGATTTCGCTCCATCACCTATGGTTATTTACAATAGTCTATGTCGTTTTGCTTATGGTTCTGAAAACTTTGCAATCTTCACAAGTGTTAGTCATTGAGAACTGGGAACAGCCACAGTAGTAGGCACATGATAAGGTATGAATGCAATAGGGACTTTATGGTGAATATATATATTGAATCATTTTGTATCAAATGAAAGGTATGTAAGTATTATTAGTCCATATTTATAATTCGTACGTGTGTGCAGCAATTTTTCTTTGGTCAGAGGCTAGGACAGCTCGGAAAACAGCTATGCGGTAGGGTAGGGAGTCGCAGGAAATTATTTGACAGGGCTTTGATGGTAAACGGTCAGTATTGTGGTAGTTCAGAGCTTTTGCCTTTGGGAGAGGGGCTGATTCAGAGAGGAGTTTCCTTCTAGGCAAAAGGAGAAAACTATCGGGAGGGAGGGGTCAGATTTCCAAATCGTCGTGAAACGTTGTTCCGAAGAGCCATTGGTTTTTCCCTCTAAAACTTTAATTTGCTCGGAATAACTTAAAATAGTAGAGAGAGTCATGTAAAAACACATCTGGTAACAATTTCCCCAAATAAGCTGGCTGATGGCCGCCCCTGATTAGCCGACCGTGACTGATTTATTTATAAATATTAAGATCTTACATATTCGGGACCCTCTGCCGGCAAATCCGTGCGATTGAAAGTGGAAACTGATCATTTTTAGTACATCCCAGAGAATTTTAAAAATAATAAGTCCATTGTTTAAATCTAAAATAAGAAACTTAAATTATACTAGGCAAGCGTGGATCCTCACTCTCGGCAGCGAGAAGGAACAGGCCTTTATGTTTATTTTCTTTTTACAAGTCTTAAATAGGATGTGACAGGACATATAATTCCTTTTATTCTATGGATATTTTAATTCTACAGGTAGACATGCGTTTTTATGGTTGTTGCGACCATTTTGAAATCGAAGCGTTTGACGGAGCGTCTGAATCAGATGCACTACTGGCTGCTTTCAATTTGTACGACTATGGAACGCTGAGACTCACATCTACTGGGCGAAGTCTGTACGTTCATATTCATCAGGATTATGATTCTGCACCAACAATATACGTGGACTACAATGCCATTGAACTTGGTGAGATTCATACTATCTCAAACTATGTATTTAGTCCCTCCAAAATAGTTGGGCGATTCGCAGGAAAAGGGTTCAGAGACCGGGCTTTATCATATTGGTTTGTGATTTAGTCTTTAAAACCAAAATTCTGCCAATTAATTGTACGCTCTCACAAATGTGAATCCGCTTCTCATTACACTTGTATGAGTACATGAGTATATGTACGAGAAATATGTACGAGTAAACTTTGAATGTAGAATAAGAAGTGGGGAATTTACAGTTCTAATATCCACCGAGACCCATGCACAACAGACATGTTACATGAAAATGTATATATGATTAATATTCAATACTTTATTGGTTTCTGTAATGTACATAATGTTTTTATCAGATTTAATGGCACATGTATTTAAATCGTTTTGATAACGCCAGTAAGAAATCCTAGAATGTACGAACAATACCTTTATGTATGCACCCAATAAAATAGGCTCGAAATGGGAAGCTTACAGTAAAAAGTCTGACAGTTTATCCGTAACAAGTTTATAACATTATACAAAAATGATCCCGTACCGTTAACTGCACGTATGGTGTTCAATCGCCAACATTGCACTAATTAATTGTTTTGGTGCCACTTTTAGACAGCAGCCTGTTAGTTTCACCGTGGTGGTGCTGTTCAAATGATAATGACAATTTGATTTTGCCTATTGTTAAGCCAGCGCGTGGTGGATAGATGTCATATTTGACAAGCTGCATACGTTGGTGGTCAAAAGCGAATGTTTTTAATATTGATCGAAATGCTCTTTATTGCATGGACTCAAACAACAAAATAAGTGTTTTTTCATCTCCCTTCGGGCTTTTGTTAGTTGTTTCGGTGTTCCTGTTATCGACGTATATAGTGGATTCAAAAAAAAAATACATATGCTAACCCCTGCAATTTGCCTACAGAATCAAGTGAATCAAACTGGTACTACGAAGGTACAGAAACTACAGAGTGGTGGTGGTGGCAGGAAACAACAGCTCCTCCCTGGTGGTGGGATACTACCCTTGATCCATGGTGGTACACAGATCATGTACAATACCCATTAGGCAGCTGTGGGGGAAACTACACCAACGACGAAGGTTCTTTTGCTTCACCGTCATATCCTGGGTACTACCCAGACCAACAGGATTGCTATTACTATATAACTGTATCCGAAGGCGATCGGATTGTGGTAATACACTTAAACAGAACTCGTAGGCGTTGTAACCCTTTAAGTGCCACATTCTATTTTGTCGCCTTTATAAAATATAAACCAGTCAAGTTTTTAAAATTTTCCCCAAAATTTTGAACTGTAGCCGACGAAAAGAAAATCCCTTTGGGCTAAAATTACCCAAAAATATAAAAACTACAAAAAAAAAGTTAAAGTGTTGCACTAAAATTTTGTTGGGAAAAATTACAGCACTCAAAGGGTTAATAGCACACTACATACTTCATTTGTATACAGTTTTCCTACAGGCTGTGCGTTAAACTTGATGTGCACGTGCATCTGTTGCGACGACTCGCAGACATTTCTCCTGCGGCAGAATACTCGCAAGGATATATATATATATAATATATATATATATATATATATATATATATATATAATATATATATATATATATATATATATATATATATATATATATATATATATATATATATATATATACACACACACAAAATGTATGCAATGTGCCCTCCCGGTTGTCACCATAATGGCTTTATGGCAACCTCTGAACTTGGGCACAGAGAGTACGGTTACACATTGTTGAGGATTGAAAATATGGACTCATCAGAGTGCTCTAACGGCAATACGTACCATGAGCGAAGCATAGTGCCATATATATATATATATATATATATATATATATATAAATATATATATATATATATATTATATATATATATATATATTTTATAATATATTTTATATAATATATATATATATATATATATATATATATATTATATATATATATATATATATAAAATTCATTTGTAGGATATTACACACGTACTAATCTTCTGGTTCAAATAGTTTATTATAACAGCACAACGTTTCGTCCTAAAAGTAGGACTTCCTCAGGTGGCTACAGGTGTAATATCCTACAAATGAATTTATCATAACCACGCCACCGACAACACTGGGGACAACCTGAAAAACCACAGTCGAACATATATATATATATATATATATATATATATATATATATATATATATATATATATATATATATATATAATATATATATATATATATATATACATTCACACAAATGGACAGGTGAGACGATTTGCCAGTTGCTGTAACATGTAGTGTAATATGACGATCGCCAATTCATTTAGTTACCATTGATTAGAATACACGTGTATAACTTGTTACGGGAGAGAAATTTTGACCGTTTGCAGTTTAGTAATTAACGAAGGATCAGCTACGATTGGATGTAGAATAATATATATGTGTTTCGACACTCAGTAAAATGAGTTTTTTGACACAAATATATTGCAGGCAAGTGATCAGGATAGTACAGGAATGCACAATACATGACAATATACCCTTAAAGGTAGAATGCGCCTTCGAAGAGATATCCGGACTTTCAAATGTTTGCAATTCTTTCATGATATACTAATTGTTCAGGCTCATTTTAAAGCTCTTGGAGCCAGGAAAATTTCACCATCGAAGTTCTCGAAACTCAAAAGTTTTAGTGTTCCCCACAGGATTAACTCGGGGATGGCGGCCGTATATGTTAATGATAGGTAATTGTTTCTCTAGCAACAAACCAAACTTTGCTCGGTGACCCTGATTTTTTTTTTTTTTTTTTTTGTAATTGTATTTGTAAGAGAATGGTTAAAATTTTCATTGTGGAAAGTTTGGGCAAATGTTAAGTCTTTAACTTTCAAGGTGCAAACCATCTTTAATGACAATCGGTCATAAAAGGCCAACTTCGACAGTCTTTTTATTTCAAGTTTGCTGTACAACAAGTCATTGACAATGACATAGTCCCCACTTGTAATAGTAGTATTAGTCTTGAGGGGGCAGGGAAATGAGGTCATTAAGAAGTATCACTAAAGTGTATATGTTCAGATCTATGGACACATAGGTCTATGTCATTGTTCCAAATTTGAAACAAGAGGCATGTCTAAGTTATGGTTCTAAATCGGGAAAAAAGATCAAACCTCTAGCTGTATTGGCCAGCCAAGAAATACATATGTGCATAATAAATGAGGTACAAGATGTGACATCTTAAGGTCTATTATCCTATCAAAATTGAAGCGTAAAGAACTTGTGATTACTGAGTTATGCATATATATGCATATTCAAGTCTAAGGTCATCAAGGTCACGTGACATTTTGAAAAAAAAACATTGTATTGCTAATTAATCCATATATGCCAAAATTCAGACCTCTAGCTCTATTGGCTTGCCCACAATTATATATGGGCATAATTAACGAGGTAAAGCATGTGTTGTCATAAGGTCTCCCATCCTACTAAATATAAAGGACATAGCACTTGTGGTTACTTATTTATTGACATAATCGTGTATTTTAGGTAAAAGGTTATCGAGGTCACATGACATTTTGTCAAAAAATTTCTATCCTATAGTCTATCCCTATATACTAAAAATCATACATTTACCTCTATTGGCTTGTTCAAATTAGATATGCACATAATGAATCAGGTACAATATGTGGCGTCATAAGGTGTCCCATCATACCAAATATGAAGGGTGTAGCACTTGTGGTTCCTGAGTTATGGACAAATATGTATATTTGGAGTCAAAGGTCACCGAGGTCACGTGACATTTTGTCAAAAAAATTGTATTGCTAAGTTATCCCTACATACCAAAAATCAGACCTCTAGCTCTATTGGCTCGCTCAAAATTAGATATGCACATAATTAATGAGGAACAATATGTGGCGTCATAAGGTGTCCCATCATACCATATATGAAGGGTGTAGCACTTGTGGTTACTGAGTTATGGACAAATATGTATATTTGAGGTCAAAGGTCACCAAGGTCACGTGACATTTTGTCAAAAAAATTTTAAGTTATGCCTATAACCCAAAAATCAGACCTCTAGCTCTATTCGCTCACTCAAAATTAGATATGTGCATAATTAATGGGGTACAATATGTGGCGTCATAAGTTGTCCCATCATACCAAATATGAAGGGTGTAGCATTTGTGGTTACTGAGTTTTGGACAAATATGTATATTTGAGGTCAAAGGTCATTGAGGTCACATTACATTTTTTCAAAATAATTGTATTGCTAAGTTATCCCTATATACCAAAAATCAGACCTCTAGCTCTTTTGGCTCGCTCAAAATTACATATGCGCATAATTAACGAGGTACAATATGTGGCGTCATAAGGTGTCCCATCATACCAAATATGAAGAGTGTAGCACTTGTGGTTACTGAGTTATGCACAAATATGTATATTTGAGGTCAAAGGTCATTGAGATCACTTGACATTTTGTCAAAAAAATTGTATTGCTAAGTTATCCCTACATACCAAAAATCAGACCTCTGGCTCTATTGGCTCGCTCAAAATTAGATATGCACATAATTAATGAGGTACAATATGTGGTGTCATAAGGTGTCCCATCATACCAAATATGAAGGGTGTAGCATTAGTGATTACTGAGTTATGGACAAATATGTATATTTGAGGTTAAAGGTCACCAAGGTCACGTGACATTTTGTCAAAAAAATTGTATTGCTAAGTTATCCATATATACCAAAAATCAGACCTCTAGCTCTATTGGCTCGCTCAAAATTAGATATGCACATAATTAATGAGGTACAATATGTGGCGTCATAGGGTGTCCCATCATACCATATATGAAAGGTTTACCACTTGTGGTTACTGAGTTATGGACAAATATGTATATTCGAGGTCAAAGGTCACCAAGGTCACATGACATTTTGTCAAAGTGTCTGAGATATCTGCGTGAACGGATGGACTCACGGACTGACATGACCCAATCTATGAGCCCCCTGGACTTTATCTGTGGGGACTAAAAACTGTGTCACTGCATCCTTTTTGCAATATGAATACGATGAGAAACTAAATTTTTATTTATCTTGGCCTTATACATGGGAGTCTATGGACTGCCTTATACATGGGAGTCTATGGAGGTGAAAACTAGTGTGAAGATCTCAGTAATACTTTATGGGTCGCCTGTGCTTATACATGGGAATCCTAGTGTGAAAATCTCAGTAATACTTTATGGGTCGCCTGTGCTTATACATGGGAGTCTATGGACTGCCTTATACATGGGGGTCTATGGAGGTGAAAACTAAAAAGTCCTCTAACATGGCCAAATTTGATCGCATTGTGAAACAAATCGACGTGCATCTGTATGAGGTAGGGCACTACCCTTGAACCAAGTTTGAACAAAATCGCTCCAGGCGTCTATGAGATATCTGCGTGAACGGACGGACGCACAGACGCACGCACACACGGACGCACGGACGGACGCACGGACATGACCAAACCTATAAGTCCCCCCGGACGGTGTCCGTGGGGACTAAAAATACATAAAAAAAACGACAGCGCACAACACGCAGTAAAAATTGTAGGATGTCATTGCTGAGAATGTCTACACGTAGAAATTCTCAGTTTTTTTATATCGCTGGTTTGATCTTTGTTTACTAAGGAGCGTAAAAGAATTTTTTTTTGATTAACCCTGTTTTTATACATCCAACCAATGACACCTTACGGTAGTAAATACTTACGTCATCAGGGTACCGAAAAATGATGTCAGTATTGTGATACTCCTTTGGCAGCCAATGGTAGTGCGGATTGAATGAAGTTCGCTTTGAATGAAGTTCTCCAATTGTTGACAGACGTAATAAACAAAATAAAAAAAACAACAGTATTTGCGACCTGAATTCTGAAAAGAAGATGTTTTGTAATCATAGATCCCAGAGGGTCTGTAGTATAACTAAGAGTGCTCACCTTCTAACTTTATAGCATATCGTCAGACTTGGCTCGGACCGTTGTCGTAGTTCTTGTCTGTTCAGAGTGTAGATACCGCACACTGAGAACGATGCGCAGAATTGATGCGCGCGCGCAATGTATGAAAACGCTCCTGTCGGCGGTTACTATCGATAATCTTAGAGTTGTGCAGTATTGCCATCGTTTAATTATCGCGCTTGCCTTAATTTCAGCTAATCTATGGAACACTTGCACTCAGTGTAGAGAAGCGAAGTTTCATATTACTGAATCGCTTAACTTTGGGACGTCTTCGGAGAAAGACTAAAGTGTATTTGGATTTGTCGTAGCCATTTAGAGAGAATTAATCATTGCTTTCTGAGTGATGGATTGAGAATGGCAAAGTTATATTATCAAAGGTGAAAATTCATAGATCGGTGTTATTGTGCATATTTGTTTGTTTTTTATCTCCAGCTTGACATCGAAGAATTTGACACTGAAGTATGCTGCGATTTCGTCGAAGTCTTCGACGGGGACTCTAAGTCTGCCATGACGTCGATGGGCAAGTATTTCGGCTCCAATGTGGAAACCGAGATCAAGTCGACGGGACGGAGTCTCTTCGTCCATTTCCACTCCGATCACTCCAAGAACCACAGAGGATTCTACGCCACCTATAGACTTTGGTTGGAAGGTGGGTGACTCTGTGTGTCGGTCAACTGTACCAACCTCTCTCGCACTGCCTGGAGTTAACAAATGTTCAACTTTTGTACTTGGTTTTGGCAAAGAAGAGTCAACATTAAGAACTTGATAGACGTGGTTTCCATGAAAAAGAATATCAGCTCAGCAATAATAAGGAAAAATCATTTGCGGGCACTGTGGAGAAAGCTAAATACTCATATGGTGGTAAATTAAGCACGAATCTTTAACTTTAAAAAAGTTTGCATATTTCGCAAACTACAGAAACTCGGTTCTACTTCTTATAGATATTGCTCGGGGCTTCTTTTTCTTTTTTTGTCGTGACTTGCAAGTTTCCGGTTGATCAAACCTTGAACTTTCATCGGAAACATACTATGATTTCGATGGCTATCAAAATTCTCGATGAAACTAGAGGCAGACGTTGTACACGACGATAAGCGACAATTTCGGATGGGAAATTCAACTTGACGTATTCTTGAGATGTTAAAAGTTTATACGCTATTTACCTTATTACAATTATTTTCAACCTTTTTATTACTACATCAAATTAATTTCCCAGAGAAAAAATCCAATATTGCCATCATAGTTGGAGGAGCGGTCGGAGCGGCGGTAGCCGTGCTGGTTGTTGTCATAATAATAATCATCGCCTGTTGCTGCGGCAAGAAGAAGCCTGCAGCGCCCCCAGCGCCAAGAGCAGTCCAGTCTATGACAATTGGTGGTTCAGTGTAAGTAGGTTTATACTTTAGCGGTTGTATGTGCATGGCTATCTTAGGGTTTGTTCGGTTGGTGACGTATGTGTACTATCAACGGTGCCGATATAATTTTGAATAATGAAACGTAAGACAAAATTTTTAAACGACGACAACTAAACTGCTAAACTGCCAATCCCTAATGGCTAGCGGCGCACCATCATGATTAATTTGACATCGGAGGCAAGGATAGATGGTATTTATCCTGGCACCCTGAACATTGGGCATTACTAACACATAACCAATTTCGACGCACTAATATGAATAATACGTAACAAGATATGTTTTCTGTGGTGAATCCTTTCTTACTCGCAATATTTTTTCATTCTTTCCCGCATGCACAGACCCGATATTCATGACTCGGATTCAGAGCGTGAAGTGGTTGTGGGATCCATCGGAAGAGGCTATTACAACAAAGGCTATCCGGCTAGTCCGGGCCAACCACCCCCGTACGGAACGTCGAATGTCCCCGGCGCAATCGATGATGTTGAATAGTACTTTCGACGCAAGTGTTCCTAGTAGTAGCCTTCTTTATACTGGAAGATACGTCGCTAGAGGGCGCTTTCTAACCCCCCCCCCCCCCCCTTATGGGGGAACGTAGGCAGCGCCTGCGAGCGACGGATCTTCCAGTTTACAGCCTTCTATTGCCAGTAAATCTAAAGGTGGTATGAACAAGGGAATCGTGAACAAACAGTATTCTTTATAATCATTTTTAACCAAAAATATCCAAACCTTAGAAAATAATATATGATCGTGTTCATGATCATCAACATTATCGTGCTAAATATTTTGGAGATTTCCGTTGAAAACTAAAATTCTTAAACATAATTTGTATTCTTAAAAACTAAATCTCAAGACTAGTCTGCCCACATATATATTTACAGCGGTTAAAAATTCCATATAATTGGGTTTGACGACATTGAGGACGTCAAGACTAAGACACTTGTAACCTTGTAGAAACTGATGCTACCAAGGTCATGATCGTCGTGTGTAGCACAATCGAAAGGAAACTAATCAGAAATGCAAGTCTTACAGACAAACGATTTATATAGATGTGATAAAATAATATAAAAAGTTAAATAGTAATAAGATATTGCCAGCTTAAGGCCATTTTTTATAATCAACACCCTTATCAATAACAGAACACTGTGTCTTGGGTTAATGTTTCTGATTTGTTCATTGCATTTTTTTAAAAATATTTTCCACTTAAGGTAGAACGCACCTCGGGGACAGATATTCGGACTCTCAAACTTTTACAATTCTTTTCTGATATACCACTTATGGTGGTTCATTTCAAAGCTCTTGGTGTAAGAAAACTTTTCGCCGGCTTAGTTTTTCGAAATTCAGAAATGTTATTTTTCTCCATAAAGTTAACACAGGGATGGCGGCCATTTTGATTTTTAAATATCGGTAAATCTTAGGTTATTTGTTTCTCTAGTATCAAAATTTGCACGGTGACCCTACGATTTTTATTCTTGATTTTGAAAGAGAATGGTTGAAAGATTCCTTAAGGAAATTTTGAGCAAAAGTTTAAGTCTTTCACTTTCGAGGCACATACTACCTTAATTGGTGTGAAATTTTACCTCATATCAGTTTAATGTATGCGAGTTGGACAGCAATTAATGTAGAAAAATTAGTGTGCAATCAGGTGTTTTGATGACCGTGCCATTTGGCTGTTGTAGCCTGTGGTGGCGCTATTTCTTTACCCAGCTGAACCTTGCCAAGGTCTTTGTCATCAGCTGCTGGCTGAGCAGTTGGAGCAAATCGTCCCGAAACTGGTCACAATAAAACAAAGTATTACAAGGTTACTCGACCAATTTATTCTTTTGCTGTCTTTTAAAGGGTAAAGTTCCTTTTTGAATAAAGAATTGTGTTTTTCATTTAAATTATGAATAGAGCGTTATGTGTGAGTGTGTAATATTTATGCCTTGGGACTGTCTATACATATCGCTAGGCTGCGCATTGTTTTACAATACAATGCACGCGCGAGTGTATATTTAACACTCTCTCTGTAAGCCAAGCTATGTGCTTGTATATCATATTCTAACTAGTTTAATAACTTTCCTCGTGACCTTCCTTGAAGGGAAAGTTCACCCTCGAATGGCCAACTTTAGAAACCTTTCCGTCTATACAGCCATGTTAGACAAGGGAATGATACGACTGTACAGAGGCTAAAGTTGCCTATTTTCTGTTAAACGGCTGCTTGGAGGCGCTTCACTGACACTGAACATTGTCCACGTATCTGCTCCGATGCAAGTCGAGTTTTCACACTTCCAAAGATCTTTTTGTACGGGCGAAACTTTATCTGGAGTACTTGAACATCATGGAATAACTTCAATAATGGGCATATCTCACTGGAGATGTATCGAGCAAGAATTGGCTGTTTAACCAGGTACCTGAAGTCAACATGGTGTCCTTTTGTCTTACCCATGCTATTGCATACTAATTACCATGGGGTACTTGCGTTTCTTCGTCTTCGTCTCATTTTCATGTTTCTATTTATGAGTGGCAACGTTGAACCAAATCTCGACCTGATACTCGTGCACAAGCTACGTCAATAACAAAAAGATGATCTGGACACGATTCTGAACTCGTTGTCTGAAATAAAGAGCGATTCCAAAGTGATGAAACGTCGCCTTTCTGCCATAGAAAGTCGTATGAATACATGTTACACCAAAGACACTTTGCATGCCATTCGTGAGACTACTATATTTCAAATGCGTATCGAATTGACGACGTTGAACATTCGTTGGAAGGAATAAAAGAGAGTACGGAAGAGCTGACAGAAATGAAGAAAGAAGTGAAAACACCACGATGACAACGATAATAGAAGGGCGGTTTTCGGCGCGGCTAGTACCATAGATAATATTTTCACACTACAAACTATGGTAACCAAATATCTGATACTACGAAAAGGGAGATTTTATTGTATTTTGATAGACTTTTCGTTATCTTATGTTAAAAAGATCAGCAGAAGAACGTAGGATAAACCACTTCGTCGTTTTGGATTTGGACATGTATGGATAAATCAGGGTGTAGGTTCTACTGGGCTGTTTTTATTTCAATTTTAAGAGATTGTGCTCGACAGAGTTGGCATGAGGATATAGAATCATCTTCCAGGTTACGTACATTCTTATTGTGCCTTCAAATCAATGCTTGATCCAGAGAAATTTAGAACTGCAATGTCAAGATTCCGTTGTTCGTCACATATCTTGGAAGTTGAGAACGTGCGACACGAAAATGTACCAGCTGATCAAAGGTTTTGTAAATTTTGTATGAAAAATAGTTATTATTATATCGAGGACGAGTTCCATTTTCTCTCTATCTGTCTACTCTATAGAGACTTTCGCAATGAATTGTTACCAAACTGGTTTTGCATCAATCCGTCATTCGATGGGTTTATCTCACTGATGAGCACAAGTAACGTGACTTAAAGGGATATAGTCGTCGGAACTGCGCCTGTGCGAGTTTCTTGTTTACAAACAATATATTTCGTGCACGGTATCAAGATGCACCCCATCATCATAGCTGCAACACTTAAATTATACGATGATAGATTATGACAGACATGTTTTAACTGTCATCAATCACCATTGTGCCTTGGATACATTGTTGCCATGGGTCGTATGGGTCCCATACGACCTTTGAGTGCAGTTCCGACGACTATATCCCTTTAATTAACCAACTTAGCCCCATTCATTTACTTTGCAATGAAAAGAAGAGCGGACTCTAAAGTCTCTAACACTTTTTTCTATGGGCCTGTGACCTACTGTTATGAAATAAATGATTGATTGATTGCTTTGGCGTGGCAGTTTTTCTCATGTGCGAACACACTCGTCAGATGTCTGTAAGTACATGACAAATACAGAGTCTATACATACCTACCGCAACTCACAGAAATGTATCTCACTACGCGTGCGCTTGTGGATATGTTTTCCACGCAGGTTTTCCGCTCCCGCTGTTTCAATTAATCCAGTCGCTCTCAGCTTAGCTCTACTGAAACAGAAAATATGGTGAGGCATTGCCATGGTGATGCATTCTTCCCTGCTAGACTATTTTCCCATGACTGCTAAAATGATCTCGTGACTTGTCACACTTGATGATCTCAGCACGTCACAGTACCCCTGCAATGATTCGTGTGTCCACAATTTGGAATCTGGTCTGTCGTTTACTTTCTTTCATTTTGTTTTGCGAAATATTTACAAATGCGATATTCCTTTCATTTTGGATGTTATGATGTGTTTTTACGATTGTTTTGGGGTTTATAAGCGATTAATGTATGTCACATGCTTTATTTAAATAATATTTGAACATGTGCAAAAGTATATGAACAATGCGTGTCATGGATAGATATTAAAAGTTAACTCAAGGCCATAGCGAGTAAATACTTTGTTTCGCGTCCTTCCACGATTAGGTTTTCGGACTTTTTCGCGAAAACCCCAAACAAACATATACTGCAGAATTTTCCGCCGTTGGAAAGATTTTGGTGCAATATAAAGCCATGACTTTAGAAATACTTGTTTACATCGAGCGGTCGTACTGTAACCATTGTAGGCTACTTTGCTTTGAGATAAAACGGTGCCCTTCAGAAGCGTATCGTCACATGAATGTGTATATTGAATGAGAAGACAGTCAAAAAACGAAGGCAAATTGATTTTGTGTTTATATATTATATATTTTAAAAATCTACCCCATACTTTCTGAATTTGAGTTGAAGCGAAGCTAAGAATTTAATTCCTTTGGCCTAATCAGTAAAATACATTTACGAAGCGAGCGATGCGGAATTTTAGTCGTAAAATATGTTTGATATATGTCAGATATGTCTACATTATATAGAAACTGATAGACACCACTAATCGCGACAAATCCGGATCAAATAAGAGTGAATAAAAATTGATATGTTAGATTAAGTCGTACATACGTTAACGTTCGTCTGATGTCTGGCAGTATTTGAAAGAAATGTGCATTAAATTATTTATTTATTTATTTATTTATTTGTTTATTAAATTATTATTTATTCGTTCATATATTATCCATTTTCATATTGGTTGGGTTGACTGTGAAAAAGCGGATTTCGAAATACGCAAATGGCGATTTAATATAGATGGTACCGCAATCCGACAGGTCGGCCATACACATTTATTAGTAACGGACACCAGTTGGCGACTGAAAGTCCCTCTCGTTGCCATGGAAAGCGTTCCGTATCCATGGCGATCGGTCGAGATTAAGGCTCGACGGACAAGCCTGTGGCGTGGTAATATATTGCCTGCACAGGCATTGCCAGTGAGGAGTCGTGAAAGAGGGTTCAGAAACTTCCAGTGTTATATTTCGACAGTTTTTTAAACGGAATCTCGTTTCCGGAGATGGAACCAGCCTTGATAACTAAAGTAGCGGTAAGAATTGTTTAAAGCTTTGATTTCAACCGAATGGCAATTATTTTTTCACGTTAATTTGATGGATATTTTCCCCTCTTCGTTCCTTGTGTTTCTAAGTTGCGTACACCGTGACGGCGATACCAGCGAGAACCGACGCGGGGGAATGAACCGCGTTGGTTATGAAGACTTCGGGATAGACGTCACAGATTTTTTATTCAACTCCCGGGATAGCAGACTTAAGGCGATGCCGCGATAGTTGGCTTTCGATTTCATTTTTCACATTTTTGGTGCGAAAGGGTCGTCCTTCAATCGCTGTGTAAAACGGTTCCACATGGGGGTACGTGGCGAGTATATAAGGTGGTGATGATGCGTGGTGTGCATAAACCATCGGCACGTTGCGGTGCAAAAGGTTGCCCATCTGTGCAGGCGACAGCTGCGTTTGATGTGGAACTATGAAGAGCTGTGGCAAAACTTCCACATAGATGGAAGGTAATTTCCCCTTTTGCATTGAAGGAGATTACGATTTATGGACACTAAAGTGATTCAAGAACTGAAAATTTGAGAAGATACCTCTTTTGAGTGTTCTTGATTATTGGAGTGGGATAGAGTTTTGTCGGTGTAATCTTAATACGTTTAACAGAATGCCATTATGCCCGGATGTAGGTGTGTGTGTGTGTGTGTTAGCGGAGTTGATGTTTTATCCATCCATCAAGGTAGTGTATGTATGAATGTGTGTGTATGTATGTATGTATGTATGTATGTATGTATGTATGTATGTATATATGTATATGTACATATATATATATATATATATATATATATATATATATATATATATATATCGATTGAGACTATAGTACATAATGACGATTGAGACTATATAATATATATATATATATATATATATATATAATATATATATATATACATACATACGTACGTACATACGTACATACATACATACATACATACATACATACATACATACATACATACATACATACATACATACATACATACATACATACATACATACATACATACATATATTCGCCGAAAACATTTCGGATGCCTTACCAACTGACTCAGAAATAATGAATCAGTCGGAAATAATGTGAACGGCCCTTCTCTTTGGAAGGCAACTCTTCATTCCACTCTGCGTGTATGGTAAATAACCTAACAAAACTCATTACCTAAGCTTTCTACCGAAAGATTCTTAAAGATTTAACAGGGTTGCCAACTTAGGAATCGGTGTTCGGTAATATATCGTGTTAGTTTGTTTGTTTGTTTGTTTGTCTGTCTGTTTGTTTGTTTGTGTGTGTGAGAGAGAGAGAGAGAGAGAGAGAGAGAGAGAGAGAGAGAGAGAGAGAGAGAGAGAGAGAGAGAGAGAGAGAGAGAGAGAATGTGTGTATTGATACTGTTACAAGAGACGAATCATAGGAGGTGGTTTTAGCAATGAAATCCAAATTACTCAGATAGGTGTGCTACACATCCAGCCGGAAATATGGATCAGCAACGTTTTAAAAACTTCCATTGTAATCAAATCTAAGCACACAAGTACATATTAAGCTTGTGATTGATGACAGCCTTAATGGATGTATTTCAGACGAAAGATATGACCTTATTGGCAAGCTGTTGTCGTTGTCAGGGTAACCGCGGGTGTAGCGAACGGAGCTATTTTATAGAAAGAGCTATTCCAGGAGCAATTTTTTGAGAGCAGGAAAAATTTTAGTTTTGCTTGGACGAGGACAAATTTTTAGCTGGCAGGGAACAGAGTTTAGTTAGTTTTTTTGTCGGGAAGTTGGGAACAGAGTTTAGTTATTAGTTTTTTTGTCGGAGAAGTTATTTGCTTTTAGACAGGGCAGGCGAAAATCGACAGGCTTCATCACACAGCAGGGGAGCTTTCATGTCTGAAGGGGAATGATACAATTTTAAGGGGGAAATTGTTTCCAGGGCAGGAGAAAATCGACACGTTTTTTTTCGCCATATGGCAGGGGAGCTTCAAAAATTCACAATGAAGAGGGGCAAAAATATGTGGGGAGTGGATAAAAGTGAAGTTTGAGTGCGGGAGGGTAAGTCGAAAAAATTTCAGATGGAGGGCAAATCATGAACAGTTAATTTATTACCCCTGGACTTAAAATTAGTCAGTTCACATTAGTTGTCCTGCTTAATATATCTTACCATCATAAAGACCCCTTTTAATAAAAGTGCATTGTTCGTTGGCTGCACCTGTAATCGTACTAATAAATCCACACACCGTTCTCCCAGAAGAGGGATAGGACTATGACCCGCATTTGTAATAACTGACACTAGGTCTCGGTTCTGTGTTCGTAATGCCTGTAACCCCACAAAAATGTAATAATCTCAACAAATGTAATATCAACCACAATTGTAATATAACCAACCACAAATGTAATAAAACAGTCAACCATAATGTAACAACCCGCAACAACGAATGTGATAAACAAATTAATCATAAATGTAATAAAACTCAACCATTAATGTAATAAACTCGAACTTGCATATGTGATCATTTGTTTATCAATGCCCTGAGTAAATAATAACTTTAATAAGACTTGTGTAATGTTATTGCATACTTTCCTGAAACTAGGTTTCCTTTCCGAAACACAGAATAGAATACTTTGAGAACACTATGATCAGAAAACGGCGAGGTACTGATCAAACCGTTAGATAATGGAAGTGGAATAGTAGTTCTAGATACTGATAATTACATGATAAGGAAGCGACAAATAACTCGTCAACCAGTGATACCACAAAGTTTATGGCAGATGACTCAGAACAAATAACAGAGAAATATACAACCTTATAACAGAAACTTACGACACAAAACATGTTGCGAGAATATATATCTATATTTCAATCAAGTAAAAACAATACGATCACTACCTTGAACACAGTAGAACAAAATTAGACATCCTAACATCCCCAGTGAAGGAATAAACTTCAAGTTGGACAAGATAGGAATACAGACAATCTAGCGATTATTCCAGACAATTTATCCACTGAAGACGAATTTGAGGCGACTGATTAAGAAAGCACGGCAAATTTTCGAAAAAAAACGTCGTTAAAGGATCGTAGTGTTATACAGTCTCCTCCACTCTGGAGTAGAGACTGCACTGACGTTCAGATTGCAGCTGTGTCTCGCCATGACCAATCAGTTCTGTACACAAAACAAGGAAACGTAAAATACACTTTCTAATACACAAAACACACTGAACACAAATAATTAAGATATGAATAATGTATGGGTTGCTTTCCTTATTACATAAATAAATATTTAAGGGCTAATTCCTCGATTGCAACGACAAAATAGATTTATTACATTTATGGTTGACAAGTATTACATTTATGGGTGTTTTTAATACATTTATGGTTACCATTTATTACAATTGTGGTTGTTGTTTTTATTACATTTATGGTTGATTTTTGTTACATGTATGGGTGATATTACATTTATGGGTGCATTTTATTACAATTATGGTTGATGTTACATTTATGGAGATTATTACAATTATGAAGGTTACAATGCCCTCTCAGTTCTGCCCTCATCGACGGGTCACCGTTCGATCACGTGTGTGCTAATGGGCGTCCAATTTGAATACGCGGTCGGATATTGTTGACGTGGTGGTTCATGTAACTGCGGCAATTGTAGTTGTACGATATAGAGCAAGAGGCACCGTGTTAACGAGGTCGAGATTGATTGTCACAAACATGGAAATTATACCTCAAGGCCCTCCAGACAACATGCTCAAGTGGCGAGTGTCGGTAAGTTGTGAGGGCAACCTTACATCAAAACTCTGTTATTGTCCATGGAATGTGGATCGGCCAGATCACCGGTGTTTTGGTGAATTGCGTATGATTCAGTGGGCACGTTGTACCATCACTCGGGTAAACACGATTCTGTTACTCCCGTCATTATATTCTTTCGGCAATACCGCGATGGGAACGTTCTCACCTTAATATCGTTGCGTCACATACTCTGGGTTTAACAAGTTCCGTGGGCTTCCTACATACGTGACTTTAAAAATATCAGAATATAATATTTTTTTGCGCCCTCCGTGTTCTTGCATTCACATAAGGAGGTGAAATACTCGTTTGAATTGTTTAAAATGTGAAAAAAATTCCAGTCTGTCATTGAGTGAAATTTCAAGGTGACTCATAAAAACTGAAACTTTCTCCAATGAGTGTTTGTGAGAGGAGCGAGTTACATAAGCAGCTATCCTAGCACCTGTTGTGGTGTACTTTTGTTGCGTCGTATGAACTCGCTTCAAAGGAGATCCCTGTTTAAAAGAATTGTATGTGCTTAGTGTTGAGTAACATGCCACGTCGTTATTTTTTTTTCATTTGCAAAAGCAGTAAGATTTCATATCATGGATTAAGTAAGGATTAATATGTCTCTGGCGATGACAAACCAACCAACGCCACGCTAATAGGGCCAAATAACCCTACTTTGTAAATATTAAACAATACTAGGTGTTGCCCAGGATGAGTATTTGAATGTACATATAGATAAATAAAACAGAAAAATCAGCGTTGACATTATGTCAATCGTCTAAAGATGTAAATGTGCTACATATCCAATTTCAGCTTATTTTGTTTTACACTGAGCCAGAGGAAACGCCGGCTACACACAAGTGTAGTAGGTTCATGTCATTGCATGGTGGACGAAAGAGGGCGTATTTACGTCTGCAGCTGAGCAAACTGTCAGGAAAGAACGTTTTACTAAGAGCAATGTGAATCTCTCGCTCTGTTGGCACTTTGCATTTGGGAATTTCTGGGAATTTGATCCAAACCAAATCACGGTGAAATCCAAAAGTGTATGGGCGACTTTGTGACCGTAAAGGTCAATTTGCATATGAAAATAACAGCATGGGTCCGCGTCACGCTAATTAGTTCACAAAGGAATCGGTGTGTGTAATCACGGAACTCCCTCGTGTGGCTCAACGTTGTAATCATGCTATTCAGGGAACAAAATCATCTCGCGGCCATTGTCGCTTACAATTTTTTCGGAGGTCGAAGAACAACAGGATTGAATGGTGTACAACATAAGCTACACAAAAGAGGATCTAAAGTGCCTTTACAATGGATGTATATTTTCATTGACAGCGAAATAACAATGACGGAGACAGTCGAGCTTTGCGTAACTGCTGGGGAGGCGCCCACCATTATTATGGGTACTCGGTTCGAAATTTGAAACAGTAAGGCCATCGTTCGCTGTCAAGTTTTCTGTCTATAAAATCAATCTATTTTGGAAGCCAATGGATAGAAAGAGTTTCCATTGACATTGAGAGTTTTTTAAGAAAGAGTTTTCATTGACATTGAGGAATTTTAAAAAATGACTGTTTATCAGCTGTTACGACGGCAAATGAATTTAAAAGACCCATCTTTTGTTTAAGAGTGAAAGGAACTCTGGCGAAGGGGTAGATACACGTCCTTTCATGGCAGACAAAATGCTTCGCATAATTACGTTACGTCACGACTTTGTCGTCCAGTGAACTCGCCATCTCTTGTACCTCAAGTAACGTTTAAAATATGGAGCTGTTCATGACGCAGTTTTCACAAGAGCAAGAAGGCTCGCCTTTCTGTCCGATTTGACTTTTTAGACAAGTTTTAAAGTTCAGAAGGCAGTGCCTTGACACCTCAAAGGATGTGGCAAGTGTAGTTGTGTTGACTCATTTAGGAAAGTACAATATGCGTGTTTTACTTGTGAATCACAGTAATAATATGACACCTTTTCGGTTCAGCCTTGCCAAGCAGAATTTTTTTTCCGTACTTAAGGGAATCATCGGGACAATATTGTCATACATCTTCTAGTTTGTGGTCTCTTTGCTAGGTTATCTTGCACACAGACATCGAGGCCTAAATGATGAAACTATGTTGTTACCTCAAGTTCACGATGAAATGGGATGAGAAAGATTTGTCTGCGTGTGAAAAGACCCACTAATTGCTATTCGCACTTTAGTATTGTGACGCTCTGATAATGTATGCACCATCGTCTCAGTGATTTAGCATTACAAGGCGTGTGAACAATTCTTCCTCTTTTCATATCACGGACGTTGAGATTGTTTCACGTTGAAGAACCTAGGCATAAAAATATTATTGAGGATTTCCGCTTAGCATGCACCCAGGAAATAATTTAGGTCAGCACGGTCAGGAACTCTGTTAAGTTTTATTTTTACTTGGATGTGACCCACAAAATGCAACAAATTTTTGCAAAATCATGAGTGAGGGCTATTGTTTTTACCAAATCATGATGTACACCATGTAGGTACCTCCATGATCAGTACATGATCAAGCTAGAACACATTCATTTCCACTATAAAAAATGATTTTCTGTACAAGTACAACCATTCTACACATTAACTTATCGTACGTTCCTTTTCTTTTTTTGCATTAAAAGCAAGTACTGACCCTCAAGTCACCAAATTTTGGCGACTTCAACTTGGGACTTAATTATGTAAGCCTTCTCTCAGCGCCCCCACGCCTTGGCGTGGTATACACGTAAATCAACTCGGACAGAGATACTGACCATAGCGTGGAAAACATCGATTTTCACTTCCTGAAAACTGGTTTGATAAACGAGTCACAGTGATTTCAATATATTCCGCGAAAGGACTGTCTATGATCAAAGGAATATAGGCCGCAACGTAAATATTGGCGAAGGCGCAACAGGTGGTTTTTACTTTAGTATCACGGGTACGCGACACGTCGCTTCGCGATCGGTACTCATTCACAGTAAACAGCGAAATAAATGCACTTTATGTTTGATGTTACTGTGAAATAGTACCGATAGCGAAGCGACGTGTCGCGTACCTGTGGGTATTTACCGCTAAAAACTACCATTTCACGCCTCAGATCTCGACTGAGTTCAGACCAAGGAGCGCACTGGAGCAAGTCACACTCGAGAGCCCTCTACGACAAACAACGCATTCAGTAACTCGACTTGCGTCTTCATTCACGAGTTGCACGCTCAGCGGACAGACGTGGACGTCGCCGTCTTTCTCAAAGGCAGCCTCTCAAGGCCTCATGCGCGTGTTTCAGCGTCTAAAAATCATGAAAATGGTATATCGAACTCTGCCAGTAAATGAGGGAGTTCACAATTATTCCGAATGAGTGTCGTAGCTCACCTTGGAGACAGAACAGTCTCTCTCGTGGATAGATATACTGTGGGGCAAGTATAGACTGCGAGCAGAAAGCATGCAAGGGCCGTTGAGTTTACACAAACCATAGTACGAATTTCACTCAATACTCTAATGATATATCTGTGATAAGTCCAATAAAGAACCGTATTTTCTGCAGTATACACGGTCTTCTCTCCCTGACACACGGCAGAGAAGCCTCTGATCACTTGACCACACACTGCTGTTAGTTCTGTAAACACTGCCTAATAAGCTACCGTGTTGAATTTACCAACACGACCTTTTAAATACGCGTTGTCATCAGTAACTCGCGAGATGACCGAATAATTTAACCCTCTGATTAGGTCAACACGGTTGTTCGTTCTGCTGTGTTTAACGACTAACAGCAGTGTGTGGTCAAGTGATCAGGGGTTCCAACATTGGTAAAAATACAGTTCATTTATGGAAATATCACAGACATGCATATATTAATCAAAAGAATATATAAACAACTTGATTTTCGTCCAGGTCGCTATGCACAAACAGGGGCGGAAAGCGTCACGATGTCACTTCGCTGCACAAGCCATTGTCGACTGGATATTTGGCACTCGATGACATTTCCTCCGTTTTCCACAACAATCGCGGTAAAAAGTAATACAGAACATCGCTGTCGATATTTAACCACCAGGTGACAATGCTATCGGGAATCAGGAACTGCTAAAGACTAGCCCACTAGTTTTTAGCGTGTTTTTTTCTTCTTTTTTTTGATATTTGAATAAAGTGTTTCAACTTATTCAGTCTCCTACTCGTATTATCCTATCCTACGTGCGTTCCGGATACGGTTTGGTAAGGTCACGTGATAGAGGGACTGTGGCCTGGTGTAGGTTTGTACTCGCCAAGTAAGGCGATCACACGGTTGTTACGCGATCACGCCACTAAATATCATTAAATCGCGAAGACAGAGTTTGCTGAAATATATTTATAGTATTACGACATAATTAAGCCCAAAGACTATTGGCAAGTCAAGAACTTAGTCTAGTATTCGTAGTAGTGCAAGGTAGATTGGTTAGGGCATAGGCAAAAATATAGGCCAATTAGTTGAGTTCGTTGTAAACGGGAAATCGTTCTGTCATTGCCTATTGGGTTTTTTCATATTCGAAAAAACAGTGGTTTTTGATAATGCAATGTCCATCTTTGCCAGTCTTTCTTCACAATCGCGTGCTTCACAACAAACTCGGGACAAGGCCCTCTAGGAAGGCGCTGGCGTGGTGGGAACAATCCACGTGGGCTACTCCAAATGTTATGAGTAATGTCCACCGATAAGGAAAGCCATAAAATACATGATTAAGTAAATTTGATCATTTAGTCATTTTTTCTTTGATATTTGAAGATAATGCAGATGTTAGAATTGGTTGCAGGAGCCTATAGTTTGAACTAAATACAAATAAAATTGAAAAAAAAAACCTACGAAACAGCTGTTGGGGCTCCTCAACGGTTACTGTAATTATTTACATCACTGGTACATATCAGACTAAAATCATACAGTTTCGCTCAATTGAAATTCGGCGACTTGCAACTGCGCAGACGATCAGATGATATGGCTAGGCAAGCGACATTTATAGCCTTGACCCTGACAATGCGTTAACGTTACTTTTGAAGTATTTCCTGTACTTTTGCTCCATTCATAAATCCAGTATCTTGTTTTACTCGCATAGCCATGTCGAAAATGACTGCAGCTTAACTTGTCGACACTGCTGCTGCGGCACGCTATGTTCAATGTTATGTGTGGACGACAGAATTCAAATTTAAACATCAATTCATTTATCAGCAATAACGTTGCATATAATATACAAAACGTGTAATAGCGCTTGCAAAGAAAATACCAAGTATATCATCTGACAGAGAGAAGCAGAAAATGAATTGTTTTCTAGAACAAAAGTAGTGACACTGAGTATGTATACCTTTAATTCAGACCTGACAGCGGGCAATGCGGCGGCGAGTATGCAAATCGAATCATCATCGAAAGTGGCTTTTGTGATGTGCACGTTATTGCGAGGGAAGAGAAATGATACAAATCCGATCCAATAATGCTAATATTATCAGATCTCTTCATGTGCAGGGACGGATTTTTGGGCTCTCAAATTCATTTTTCTCAATACTTCCACTCGTACGTTGGTCGTGTGGACTCATTTTGAAAGATTGTAGAGTAAAAGAGGTTTCTTACGTCTTTTTTTTAATTTTATTTGATACACAGATCAACGGGCAAACCCACTAACAGATCTGTGAAACAAAAAAGTCACACAATCACAAGACAAAATAAATGTACAAGACAACCATAAAAGTAACACGATACATTAAATTGAAAAAAAAATACACGAATCGAAAAAGAGAGCTGTTAAAATGACTGGATGAAATAGTTTTAAAACTACACAGCGTAGAAAAATATCTATATTACATTTAAAAGAGATATCATTAAAAACAGACATGCATCTAGGCACTGTCGAGAATTTTCTGCAATTAACAGAACACAAGTCTAGTTTAAAAAGGGGTTTCTTGCGTAAATTTCTACTGGGGGCATAAAAGCAGATTTGATTTAGAATATTTGGTGAATCATAATGTGAATGGATTATTTTGTATAAAAAGCACATGTCAAGGGTTAGTCTTCTATTTTGTAACTTAATTCCTAAGTGCAGAATTCTGCAGTACAATGCAGTGAACTTTGAAGTTTACTGCAGTGAACATTGAGTTTGCGACAAATGTATTTCACAAACTTAATTTGTACTCGGTCAATCTTTTTTCTGACCGGCCCTGCTGGTGGGGTGACCACACAACAGAGCCATACTCTAGAATAGATCTTACATAAACAAAATACAGAGAAATAATTGCTGAAATGTCATTGAATGGCTGGCAGAGACGCTTAATAAAACCAAGAGATTTGAAGGCTCTAGAAACAATGTTATTGATGTGAAAAGAATAATTAAATTTCGAAGTAAGGTAAATGCCCAAATCCTTGATAACAGAGACCCGTTGAAGAGGAGTACCATTGATGGACTAATCAAGAGAGGAAATGACTCTTTTCTTAAGTGTAAAACTGATAAATTTACATTTACTGATATTAGGTGACAGCTTCCTGTTGTCCATTGAGCAAATTTGTCAAGATCTTGCTGTGACATGACATAGTCAGCGAGGGATGTGATGGTGCGATAGATCTTGGCATCGTCGGCATACAAGCTGAGCTTTGCAGAAATGTCTAACAGTGAAATATCGTTAATAAACATTACAAAAAGTAGTGGCCCCAAGAGTGAACCCTGGGGCACACCTGACGAAGCAGTATACCATTTTGACGAGCAACTACCAAACACTACCCTCTGTCGTCTAAGATGAAGATAAGAAGCCAGCCGACTATGCAGGTTACCACATATACCAAATTTGGCGGCTTTGTACAGGAGAAGTGTGTGACAGACACTGTCAAAAGCCTTGCTAAAGTCCGTGTAAATTGAATCTACCTGTTGTTTATTGTTCAGTGAAACAGAGATGAAATCTGCATAATCCACTAAGTTAGTTGTAGTGGATCTGTTTTTAACAAATACGTGCTGGTCGATGGATATATTTGGTTTAATATGTTGATAGAAATGAGGAACAATAACTGCCTCGAGGATCTTAGCAAAAAGAGGCAACAAGGAGATTGGGCGGTAATTTTCAACAGCTGATTGACGACCAGATTTAAACACGGGGACAACATTGGCCTGTTTAAACTGAGAAGGAAACTGACCAAGGCAAATGGATATTTGGAATGAAATTTGGAGGGGAACAACAAGAACATCGGTACAGTGTTTAATGATGCAATCTTGCTTCTCTTTAGAAAATCCAAACTTTAATTTTCCCCATGGAGTTAACATAGGGATCGCAGATTTTTTAAATATCAAATATCGGAGGGTATCAGGGATTAAGAATTTGTTTCTTTGGCACCATTTTTTATTTTCATTTTGAAGGAGAATGGTTTAAAGCTTCCATGAGACGATTCGAAGCAAACGTTTGAAAAGGTTCGTTTCAAGGCTCATTTCTAAAGTACGCTCGCTCTCTTTCGATACAATTTCATGTGGGCCAGATTTGGCATTGAAATGCGAATTAATTCCCTGCAAATGACAGAACTGGAGCCCTCCAAACAGAGAGTAAACGTTATCAGTCACTCCACTGGACGCGCTGTAACAGCTGCAACGCTTCGCATCCAAGCGTTTTTTCCGACTACACATGTCCAGAAATGCCTGACAAAGTTCGTTTGGCGCATGCGCAAAAGGATAACTCTGGTCGAAACTGGTTGACATGGTAACGTCGGGACTGAAGGTTTTTTAAAAATAATTTCCTTTAGGGGTTGTCATTGTGCGTAATATTGACGGCAACTGACAAGAAGGCGAATTTCAGTTAATTTTTTTTTTATTTTTATTCCTGAGAAGACAGCTAAACCTGGAAATAAGGCACTGTAACATTACAGATTTTGTCATAGACAAATGTGACCAGCCACTCTGATTGTACAAAATGTTAGCAATAATGGCAGTGTATTCAAATTATTGTAAAATAATCTATAAAAATCTCGTGTTATAAAGACACAAGTGGGAAGACATTTTTTTCAAAGATACGAGATAAAATGTATTCAAGATGGAATGTTAATTATCTTTGAATATTGTCGGATAAGAATTCTGCCAACATAGGTACACTTTTGTTAAAAATATCTCTTATAAATACAACTTCCTTTTTACAAAATGGATAAGAAGAAGTCCGGTTGTTCTCATATTATCTACATAAATATATTTTTAAGATTGATTTTTTAAAATGAAATGTTTCAAAAACTATTTTGCTGTACAGTATTTACAAAGTTCGAAATATTTCAGCTGACTATCATGATTTTGAGAGTGGCTTCCCGCCGTCTTTTTCTCTTGGAGTTTCTTCTGCGTGTCCGCCTTTTCTGCTGGCTTCATCTGTCAAGCGAGCGGCTCCGCTACTTTCAACCCTGGACAGGCCTGGCGGCGTCGACTCCTTACCGGCGGCTGAAGTGCCAGGCGGCGCTGCTCCCGCCGCGGAAGGTGGCGACTCGCCGAAGGAGCTGAGTGACGACGTGCTGATGTCGTGACCCTCGGGCTGGAGCCAGATGTGGCGACTCTGGTCGATGAAATGACGGAAGTACCTGAGAGCTCGGTTGCCGATGGATTCGTATGGTTCCGCCATAACCTTGGCGAAAATAAAAATGTGATAATATTAGCGGTTTTATTAACGGTTTAGCAGCTATTTTGATGAGATCACTCCATGTTCATAAGGGGATTACATGTAATTTACCTTTCGCCCAAAACGCTCTTTGAAGCTTGTTTATGGAAGTTTTTTGAACGGGATCAATTTTTACACCATCTCCCATCAGTGTGTGAACTTTGTCTTTTGCTGTGCAAGTTTTAATTGCCACGCATGCTCCACGCTAGCAATGATACGAAAAAACTACAATGGAATTTTTCTGAAACTTTTTCTTAATTTTTATTCAATAATAATGACGTATGCACAAGCTTTGGTCAAATCCCAGTTTAGTTGTGGTTTATATGGATGTGTGCGCCTGGTCCACCATCGCGTTTGTTGCACTGCGTATCGAAAAGAACTTTACCGTACATTGGCGGTGGTGATAGAATTGGATCTCACACATGAATGTGCACGAACCTCATATACATCAGTTACAACCAAAGTTGTTGCAGACGATCAAAACCATTAGGCAACATCATACAAGCAGAGTGTAACTGTTGACTCATGATGAATGCCCTCTAACATAACTGCTCTTTCAATATAATGGCGGGTTTTATCAACTTACCTCAATTTCAATATCGAACTTTCCAATTCCCAGCACGGCCCTGTACAATTGTTTCTCCACCGTGGCGTGGACACCCCTGCTCTGTATGGTGCCTATCAACTCCAGGTCCAGTTGGTCCAGGATATCTTGACGAACAGTCACGACATCACTTCCGGAATCTACCATAAATTCTAGGTTTTTAAGCGAAAAGCATCATAAATTAGAAACTTATAAGAGTGGTACTTACGTCATAGCGTGATTTCCTTTATCTTGCTTGTACTCACATCCCGGTACGGCTACTTACATTTCATTACATTACATTACGTTACGGTACTGTACATACATTTACATTACAGTACAGCACAACACAGCTACAGAGTTCAGTACAGTGTTTTTTACGCGTTTCAATTTATTCATTGTTTCTCTCGGACGTTCCCTAAAATTTAAATTTCGCAGGTGAGATGATATGAATTTTGTATTGTCGTTTTCGTTTCCTTCCTGAATTCGTTGTTGTTGTCATCGCTGGCCAATACTATTTGTGTTTTTGTTATTAATTAAATGACGCATTCTGCGCCAATTCATCTTTGAAAACCCAAGAAATCCAAGCATTGTAATATATGCATGTATATTTCATGTCGAAGCTTGTTCTTTGAGACGTAGACACAAAATATGGAGCTCGTCTATTGATTACACATACCCGATTGAACTCTTCGGTCTAAAAATATAATTTCAATTGAGGCCGAGACACTCAAACTCTTTTCAAAAAAACACCTGACGCTAACGTACTTTGAAACAAACATATATTTTTCTACTCTTTTTCCGCTTAAGATAAGCGAAGTTTTCGACGCAGAAAGGTGGAACGTCAAAAAGGAAAGCAGTCGAACTTTGTAAAAAGGTCACTGAAGGAAATGACCCGAGAGAAAATAACGTATGGTGTCGAGTTAAACTTCAACACTTGCCCCGGCGAGAGACCCGAAGGTCACTCTAGAGGTACAGAACCATTGAAATGGGAACACGTAAATTCAGCTCGTAATATGTCGGCATTGTATGGAATTCGGTGGCTACTATTGCTGTGCCCCTCCCCACCAGTCCCGCGCACCCTCCATTCAGAACAGACAGCCGGCTGATACAGGACGAATTTTTGTGAAGTATTTGAATTCTCCTATGATTGCAGGTTAGATTTTAATTATCTCCATTCGATCACGGTCTCGTTTCTGGTGACCGCGGTTCGAAATATGAATACTTACCGAGGTTAAATGTGGGTTTGTCGGGTTTTGTAGATTTGATCGTCGACTTCAGGCATATGAAGTCGTATTTAGCGTCAACCAGTGCCGTTGGCTTTCCCCAGTACCCAATAGCAACCGGAGACTCGGGTTCAGTCTCGCTTGTCCGCCGCCTCTTCCGTAGACTTGAGACTATCGACAGAGGAGAGAGCACAAAGAGAGTGAATTGGCTATCTGTGACGGTATCGATGGTCGTGCTTGTCTTTGTTCTTTGACCGCCTTCTTTTATTTAGAGGAGAATGTCGTTTCCGAACGAAATATGGCTGAATTTGGCGTAGTCTATTAAGTGGGGCACAAAAGCGTGGCGGACACGTGCGGTAAGTTGTCATAACGTGTTTCCCCCAGGCGGAAGTTGGAGAAGCGCGACCGGCCACCCGACCAAACCCAATAATCGCTAGTGAGAAAATAAATACAACGGTAAAACAAGTCCAAACGTGCCGATCAGTTCGATGAAATATACGAAACTTTATGAATAGTACATAAAGGGACGGAAAATTTGTATTGAAAAGCATAAAGGGACGGAAGCCCAGAGCGGAAATCGGAAATCATATTTACCGGCTACTTGGAGTCTTCTTTTGTGGCCGGGCAGTGTGATTTCTAAATCGTCTAAACTGTCTTCATCAACGATCATCCGAGATATGCTATCAAGAGTGGTGTAATCACAGGCGATGAAGTGCTTGTAGTAGTAGTCGAGTTCATATTCCTTCAAGAACTGATAGACCCTGTATACGTCAGATAATTCGTGATGTTCAGCTGCAGGACAAAAAGGAAAGAACAGAGAAATTAAGGATATTGGTATACGTCCTTTATGAAAAAAGTGTATCGATACTAAAATCGACATATAGACAACAATATATATATATATATATATATATATATATATATATATATATATGTATGTATATGTGTGTGTGTTTGTGTATAGACAAATAGCTATAGCTCGACAGACAGACAGCACTTCAAACTCTTTTGAGACTTTGTATGATGATGAAAGGCAAATAGGCGCTCGTTTCCCCTCAGTTTTTGCGGTATTCTTTCATATTTGCAAGATATTTATGAATCTGCATTAATTATATATTTGTATGTCACGAATCGTCCTGTCCTGTTTAGGGGGTATTTTCAACCACGTGTTGTTATCACATACCTGTTCGAATCATGGATTGATAGTAATAATATATTACTGTGAGAATTGAATGACTTGCAGGAAAAACACCAGCGGTTAACCCCCACCCCAGTAAAAAAACAAAGATAAGGACCGCAACTCCATATAAAGTCGTATATCTTCTTTTTTTGAGATGGGTTCCCACATATATTAGGGATGATCTGACCGTAATACTTTGTTTTTTTTACGAATCGCAAACACAGACGTCATCATAGTATATTTTTATCGACCCATCTTAGTTAATGCGACAAAAATGCGAGTCTTCCATTATGCCCAGTGTTTGATTTCCAGGTCAGCTTCTGTCCGACGTGCACAAAATTCGGTGGGCAGTGCAGTGGGGTCGCGTCGCGTCCACGATCAGATCCGTGGGCGTATCGGCTGGCTCGCCTCGTGTGGCCCTACAATTGTATAATGTTCGCGTGTTGTTTACCCTGGGAGAATACCCGTAAACTCAAAAACAAGTAGTGCGTTATCATAGAAAGTAGGTTTCTTTCGTGCAGTCTTGCAACTCCTTATTTCTTCGACATATCCTAACGTGGCTTACTCGGATCGCAAGCAATAACTTATCAATGTTACAAACGACCTCCTTCCAAATATTGGACACGCACGATTAATTAACTTCAACGACGACACCCACGTCATACATCACGCCCAGTTTCGATGTTGACTTGCCATGGCAGGCCATGGCCAGCGTCGCTGGAACAGACTCATATCGAAATTTGGAAAGGACCTAAAAGTGACAATAGGATGACCTACTTGCGACGGGGGCGAATGACTTAAAGGCTTGAGAATTGGTGTTCAAGAGAATGGGGACCAGACAAATTTTACAAACGCGAATAGGTCACGCGACCAGCTGAAAGGCTGGGTGCATCTTGACCCCGCGGCCCCGTCTGGCTCGGACAGAAAGGGGAATCCCTCGCCCCGTATATGGCAGGTTGACTGGTACGGTGCAATACAACAATTACACCGCATGAATATATATAAATCACCGTACACAGTCAGTTGTTGTCAAATGCCCGCGGACAGAAGGGGGCATGGTTTCATTGTGGCTTGCAGTCTTGTTAGGATTACTAAGACTGCGATCGGAAAACACCGACAATGACATGACTCCGTGTATCGCGGTAAAATACCCAGTTGCTGTCATGAAGTAAACAAGAGTGATTCAGATCAATGAAATTGCGGAAAATGAAAAGAAACAAAGCGAAATTTTCCAAACACCACCGGCGACCTGAAATCGAAAAATGGAGGTTGAATTCACCCGAGCAGGGATTTTTCATTTATTACCATGAGTGTATTTCCAGGAAGAGAATGATAGCATTGTTAGAAGAGTGACACAAATGTTTCTGCGATTCAAACTGAATGTGGAAAAAGCTCAAACTTTTAATCATCCCAACACCTACCGACACTTGCAAAACAGTCAAGGGTGCTCCGCCTTACTGATCGAAGAACTCACCGGAGCTTTTATGATTTGCAAGAACCGCGGGTCTATTAATTTAGTCATCTACCAATTTGGGTTATGCGAACAAGGCAGTAAGGTTAACGGTTAGAAAATACATTTCCTTATAGGCTACTAGGATAAACTTGGCTAAAAACACGGTCACTCCACGAATGACTGCAATAAGAACACTAAGAATTTTCACACTTCCAATTGTCCAGACTGTATATCACCATGGATGTAAAAATCCATGATATCACAAACGTCAGATTCTCATGATGTTATGGGCGATATGCCCCTGCAACAGCTATTCCCAGAAATTAAAATCAGTCGGCAACTTTTCCCCTGGTGCTGCTATGGTCTGCAGGTGAAAAGTCACATCGGCAAATTGCTATTCAAAACGGTAAGTCATTTTACATGACGGGACCACGTACGCGGAAATTATACGGCAAAAATAGTCGAATGTCACGTCAATCATTCGCTAAATTTCGAGAAATCGTTTGGTTCTTGTAATTTGTATTTCCGTATTTCGTTTCCGTGCAGTTATGTGCTTACCGTTATTCCGTAAACGCCGTCTGACCATAGACATTGGAGCAGGCAGTCTAAGTATGGTTTAACTTTAGAAGAACGCGTTGCCCTCCATGTGTTCACGGTACAAGACGTGAAAATGTAGAGGCCAACGGAATCTCGAAGGCTGCGACGACACGGTTAAAAAGAAAACAAACACGTTTCTTGGACAAACGGGTCCCCTAAACACATCGGGAAATTACGACAAAAATTTCTAGACACACCATAATCATAACTGTTATCAGAAGTAACTGGTGCAAACTTCGAGCATACATCCTCAATATTAGTAAATTAGCATCGTATAACTGGCCGTGGATTCAATGCGCACGCAAGGTCATTGTTATACGCGCTCGGGGATTCCCCACATAGCGGAGGCAACGCGTACCGCGTATGCCGCTGTGCAATTGAAGAGTAACCGAGAGGCGAATACGTTACTCCGTGCGATCTTTCCCGGACTCTTTATCTCCTGGGCATTTAAAAAGACAAAATCAAAAACCGGACGGATTCAAGTTCATTAACTTACCTGCGTCAAGAATCATTCCCCGGTGGTCGTCGTCCGTAATCCCCAGTTCGTCCAGGTCGTTGTGGGTCAAGTTGCAAATATCCAGCTCCTTGTCGTACCCCTTCGTCTGGAAAACTTCCAAATATTGCATCAAATCCAACGGCTCGAGAAAGCTAGCGATCGCGCTGTCCGCCTCGTCCATGCTGTATCAAATATTGCGTGTGTGTCCCGGAGTAACATTGTAAAAGAACTGCCGGGACATTTCTACGATTCATGCTTCGCTGTCTCGTCTCATGAATGAACTTGTTTTGCTCATTATGCACCAAGCGGCTGGGCGCCGGCAAAGCTATTTTCTCATTGGTTGCATTCCTAATTTTCTCATTGTAATACTGTAGATTTGATGACGTAGCTTTTAACCGTCTAAAAATAGCAGCGTGTTCGTGCTTGCCCGAACATGTTCGCCGGGGACGCCACTATCAGCAATTACGTATGCAAATAATATGTAGCTTTCGAGTGTCCCGACATGTTTGTGTGGTGCCTCCTTATTGGTTCATTCAATTGGCGTAGTTTGACGTACCTGCAGGTGTTTTCCACTAGAAATCTGATTCATTCGAAGACAATTATTTTGTGGTGTAACAGATATAAAAACAAGTCAATTAGCATTTCTTAAGTATCAAATAAGGCCGGTAATTTACTTTCATGCAATTTCCGCGGGGAGGGGAGGCAACCAATCAATGACCTAAAAATAACCTTTCAACTTTTCTGAAAGCCAATCAAAAGCTTGAATAACTTAGAGGTCAACCACTGACCCCAAATATTAATATTTTCTTTCTTTCAAACATGGCGGTGTTTCAGGGAATTGCCGGTGCTGTGAAGAATAGTAACGGCGAAGATCCGTGGAAGGACAGAAAAGTAGCCCTAATTACTGGTATTACGGGTCAGGTAAGATGGACACAAACGTTCTGTCCTAAGTTTTTCCATTAGTGTGCACGTTTCCACTGTGTCCTGCTTACGAAACAAGTTCCACATGATACGATAGTTGCTAATACGCAACTCAACTTAATCTGCTGTGACTCTGACTGCAGCCGCCGCTACAGTGATTCACTCTGTCTTAGTTTTATGTTGTCAACTTACGGCGGACAGTGTTTGTTTCTGCTAGACATATTCGACAGTATTGATGTTTTACAAGGTCGTTCTATGATTTTTCAATTTTAGCGTATCACGCCTTTTCGCCAACGTGGCATCCAGAATGAGAGTTGAGAGTTTCTAGTTGCCAAGCGAGCAACATGTGACAGGTGCTCCCATAACTTAACTAGCTGTGTACACAAACCGTTACAGTGCGATTTTGGCTAGTTGGTAGCTTGACGATGGAATGCTTAAATGGCATGAAATATAGCCCCAATTCATCATGAATTCCGTTTTCTTCTGGAGATGTTAGACTCTATACACTGTCAGCTCTTCAATCTCAGGCGAATGCTTGAGAAAGACAGCGGGGGCTCCTCTGTCCCCTCCATCGACGATAAGATCGTGTTTCATTCAATAACATATCAGTTATCAGTTGAAGTCCAATATGCTAGACCTCGATCCCCTGATCGCGCCATGGAGGCAGCACTACTTTCATGATCACCATCACACATAGACGTGTGCATTGCTTTGCACTGTTGAGAAGCCAATGAATGATGCATTCTTTTCCCATTCTGTGAGACCATGGAGGTAGCTACCTCCTTGGTGAGACCAAGGTAGGAATGACTAACAGAAGGAGCCGACGCACCATTAATGATAATCAAAACAATGCGATGTAATACAATAGTTTGTTCTTCAGCAATGTTCCAAACATAGACATGCCCACCGAAACGTGGAAATAATATGAAACTGACCTCATCATTCGGCAGCTTGCTGGGTTTAAAGGTCAGTATGAAGTCAGTAGATTTCACCACCTTTCCCCTGCCTCTGGTTGCCAATGCTTTCAAGGAGACTTCAGAACTGGGGCTATGTTCCTAATCATTTTAAGTTCCAAAATAACACAGGCTATAATTATAAACTTATTCCTATCGCGGTATGGTAGAAACTGGATTTAGTTCCCATATGATTTTAATGTATTGCTTGTCATTGAAAAATTCTTGTTTAATCTCTGAAAATTTGTTACTCTTTTCAAATTAAAATGAAGTGTGATAGATCATATCATAAATGTAAAATGAACACTTGAAATAGTGGACATAGTAGATGATAGCTACTGTCCTTGAGGCAAGGCTTTCTTGCAGGGATTTCTGATTTGAACATTTTACAAAAGTGTATAGCCCAGTATGGCTGACTGAGCTGAAGCATATATAGATAAGTGCTATATGAAATATTCCGAGATAAAGATAGAGAGAATTGAAAGAAGAAGTTAATGCTTTGGCAGGTCTGTATTAGTGTTTGGCATCTGTCTGTAGGAAGGGGAACCTGGTGTAGAGATTTTGTGTATTATGATAAAACATGGCTTCCTATAGACTTGGTTCAAGTCTGTGATTTGTGAATTTTTGAGTGGGGTGAATGCGATGATTTGTGCTGTTTTCATATTGAACGTGTGAGTGGTTTGAACGTGATGAGTGGGGTGCAGTGTTTTTGTTAATGCCGGTACCATGGTAAATGTTACCGGGGTTCCCCTTGGTATATCAATGCAATCAGAATTAGGAACAGCAGACATGTTACCGGGGTTCCCATCGATCATTTACCAATGTTCCAGAACATTAGCAAAACCACTGGGGTGTATGCGATGGGAGTTTCATGGGCAGCGGTCTTTGCTTCTGAAAAGGTGCATTAGGAGACCAGTGTTTGCATATTCCCGAAAAATGCACCCATAGTCACCATTATGTCAGCATAATGTATATATTGAACTTCCCTGATTGTTTCTTCACACAGGATGGTTCCTATCTGGCAGAATTTCTTATAGAAAAGGGGTACCAGGTAAGTGCAGTGTGTGATTTGATGGTGTCTTTCTCTGAGGTGAGTTAGACAACATCAATACACAGGTGTGAACGTGAATAGTCTATGAGATCTAGCCCTTGGTTTTTGAATCAAAGACTGTGTAGTTATGACTTAAAATGGAGGGCTAGATACTGGACAAGAACAGGAACAGATTTCTCAGATGTGGAATGAACTTACATACGGTCATGTGTTTCCATCTCTGTCACTTCAGTGGTCAATAGTGTAGCTAGTCATTCACCATGTATGAAACCAAATATTCGTGGTTGGTTTTCATTGATTTTGATACCAATGGTAGTATAGCCCAAAGTCCAAGCACATTTATGTTCTTCTTACAATTCCCTCCCGACCCTTATGGAAAAGGGTAAAGTGTACCAACAATGACAACTCCCTATCCTCTCAGACTCAAGATAAAAAAATATTTTTTATATGAAACTTGGTGAAGTACCATACCCATCAGTTTACGTGTATGAGTGCAACATGCATGTTGTTATATTTTTGGTGTAAATGACATTCATAATTTTTTTTTAGTGTTCATGAGTAAAACACAGACAGTAGTATAATATACTGCTGTCTTTGGGTCAAGTATAAATGCAGCCAATTTGGCAATACTTTTTGTCAGTTTACTCAAAACGATTTCCTGTTGTAGTTTATATTCCTGAAAGTCACATTCGCCGTGGTATTAGTGCAAATAGGACCCTGAACTCTTCTGGTGTCATATTGTAAGCTGTTTGGAGTTCACAATACTTAAAGCTATTTTGGGAGGATACATTCCAAAAGATCAGTTCACATCATCTCATCTTAATTAATTTTGGAATTACAGGATGAACATTCACACACAACCAAAAATATTTCTGCGGGATATTTTTGCAAATTTTTTGGCCATTTTGTACTGAACTGATATATTAGAAAACTAGGAATTAAAAGTGCTGCTGTTTTCATTGTCAGTAAAATTTAGTTTTGACAGATATTTTGGTTTTCTTTTCATGCACACATTGTGCTTGTCGATAGTCTAACCTATTTTCTCGTGCAGCCTGTGAATCCAAAACACCACTCAGCCTCACAATTTCATTTTAATATTTTTTAGCAAGAATTAAGAAGTTGCATAGAATGAAACACATAACAGCAACTACATGGTAGCATGTACAGGCATGTGTAGGTCCACAGGAAATAAATCACAGATTGTGATCCTGAAGTAATCAGAGCCAATAAAAATTTTGCATATTAATTAATCCGCTATCACCTATTTCTATTCGTTTGAGCCTTTTTTTGTGTCCATGACGTGTCCAAAAATATACAAAATTCAAGTCGAAACAAGTACGGGTACCAATAATAAGTATAATTTTGATGTTTATAAACATCTACATGTAGAATATTGGTGGACATTGAATGGATAAGTATCAAGTGAATGAAATGGAATTTGGCAGACAAAGACTAGCCAGTTGATTGAAATGTGCTTTTAATCAAGTTCAGCCCGGTTTTTGTGAACTGTAACAGCCTGTGAGAAAAGTGATGAAAAAGCAATCACTAAGTGGCGTGACCCCATGATGTGTCACTGTTGCATTGTGGTCGGTGTTCTTGCTCATGCAAATTTACCACTCGCTGCTCAAATTTCAAAATCTAGGGCATGACAAAGTAATTGGGTCAGCAGAGCTAGAAAAAAAGCTAGAAAAAGGGCCAAGCAAACAATATGAACATCTGTAAATCTGTAACAACTACATTGTGCATGGGCAGGCATATTTTGGATGAGCACAGCAAGAAAAAAAATCTATCTGGTGATTTGAATTTATCCATGCATCTCACAAGTCTGATAGTACACATGTAAATTTTTAAGCAAGCACAATGTCATGATATAACTTTAGTATGAAACCAAAATCATTACAAAATTGCAAAAATCTTCAGCGACAGTGTAGCTTTACTATCCTAATTATGATGAGCATTGTGAATTTTTTTCTCTCTGCCATAGGTGCATGGTATCATAAGAAGAGCTAGTACATTTAATACAGGCAGAATTGCACATTTGTACGCCGATCCAAAGACTCACAAACAGGGAGGTAAGTTATCTTGAGGTGGTTGTCATTGCTGCTTGTCAGTATCGCTGATTCACCCATACAAAGCAGACTTGAAACTTTGTGATGTTAACCAGCAAAGTTATCACCTTCAGGTGTCAAATTTGGTCAGCCTGTGTTTTACGTGCAGAGAGACAACGTTGTATCAGTCACAGACGAGACCTGAAATGTTTGGTCACAGCTTCACTTCTGCTTCATTTCTACTCTTGCATATGGAAAGTGTGAAAAAAATTCCACCTTTATATGAATTTTTGTTTGGAAATGAGAGAAAGTGTTACTCTGTGTACGTGTACAACGTATGTCTCAGACATGGCAAAGGGAAATCTGTATTCTGATGATCGCCGCTGTGCTGCAAAAGGCTTTTTAGCTAAGTGCAACCGGAATAATGGCAACAGTATGACCCTTGCATGACCTATCCCACTTATCCGTCGGAGCACATGGCTGGTGTCATTTCACTTGATAATACGAGATTTCTTCCATCAAATGTGAAACTTATACTTTCTATGGTTACAATTTGCACCACGGAGCGGGAAGTGAAAGTATGCTTCTAGGTTTTCATTCATAATCTCAGATTACAGAATAAAACAGTTCTTGCCATTTGCTATCACGGGCTGTCTTGCAGAGGACCATGCTGGCACCATGCAGATCCTTGTCCACCATCTATACAGTTTAATTTGGGGTCTGCAAATTGGCAAAACACTGTCTGGCCTCAGTGCACTTGAACTTTGAACTTCACGTAGCAATTTCATTTTTCCAGGGAAGACTTCCCTTGAGATTGAATGGTGAGTTGTAACTAATTTGTGGCATGATTGGTGGTGAAGTAGGTTATGCTGTGGCTGTACTTAGGATGAATGAAGTCCAACTTAAAGATAAACAACCGATATGTTCTTGATACACAATTTTACCATTTTTTTCTGTGCTCAAAAAACCAGGAGCAGGAGGCCAGGCAGCAGTTTTGAGGTCAAGACAAATGTTTAGAGATACTTGACCGTGCAGAATCAGAACATCATTGCGATATAATGATGCATTCACACTAAAAACTGTAGGTGTACAAATATTGACAATTCACCAAACACTATTGTTGCTGTATAGGGGATCTTACTTATGAAAAGAAAGGCATTGCCCCAGTACTGTAATAATGTTCATTTTTTTAAGCAATCGTTCCAGGCCACAGTCTTTGTAAATTTAATCATCTGATGGATTCCTGATAGTCAGAGAGAGAAAACCTATCCCAATTGTCACTAGCCAAATCACAATGAGCGTTGAGATTTGTGTCCACCTGAACTCAGATGGCAGTGTCTCAATGTGGCGCAGTCACAAAAATGAGATCGACCACTCATCCATTCAGTGGAAAGGAATAGATGAGAGGAAAGTTCAGTCTTCTCACCGAGACAGTTTCCACATCATAAATTCTGAGTACGGTCTCAGTTCTACAGCAGCTGCTCTGTCCCCCCCCCGAGGCCTAAACTATGAACCCCAGAGTCCTCAATAGTGTGGTTTGACCTCTGCACAGGATGTTTTGGGGATTGGGGGGGGGGAGGTAGTGAGTAGCAAGATGAAGAAGATGTTTTAGTTGAGCATGGTCCTATCCGGCATTGCCGACATAGATTGTTATAAAGTCGATTTCACACTCAGACTCTCAGTGAGCTTCTCAAGTTGTACCCTCTAGGACTCTATCCCCCTAATTACCATGGAGGTACAAATTTGTGATAGAGGTAGATACAATGGGATTCTGCCAAATCTTGATAGGTTATCATGGCAAAGAATTTTAATTAAATACAGCAAAAGTGATTTTTCTGCAGTTTTTTATGTTGCATGATCATATAATCATCGACAGTGTTTGTGTGTGTTTATCATTGTTTTGTTGTACAGCAATGAAACTTCACTATGGTGACCTGACAGACAGCACTAACTTAGTCAAGATCATCAGCGAAGTAGTACCCACCGAAATTTACAACCTGGGCGCTCAAAGTCACGTCAAGGTAAGCACTGTGTTCATTTCAAATCAAAGGTGTGAAAAATTGCCTGCAGAATGTGTTGTCTGTTTCATGCAATAGACGTCTAAGCTTGTCACCATGGACTCGGAGGAATGAAAAATCTCCCCCTGAGGTAAAACAAACAGAAACCCTTGTTGAATGTGCGTCAGAATTTCTTTCCAAAAGGGATCACATGTAGCAAAGAAAAGAACCATTCATAGAGATATTTGGTCTTTTGAAAAGAAGAAATAATGCAAAAATAAAGAATCAAAAAAATCTGTGAAGATATCTGTCTGTGTGTCTTGCCACAAACACAGATAGCAATATGATAAAGGGACAATTGCTGTGACGTGTGACTATGTTTTGATTATTTTTGTTCTGGAAAGAAGTCATCTTCTTCTTCCTCCCAAAGTATGTAGAAATACAACATATTAATTTTATAAACACTCCATATTATCTACGTTGTTGACATATGAATTCTTGTCAGCTCTAAAATTCTGCTATCAACGTTAGACATTCTTGTACAAGTTGAAATATAGGCATTTCATCGTAATTTTGGGAGTGGAACAAGAAACAGTATTTTATAAACAGAACAAAGATAATTGCATTGGAAATTGAGTTAAAAAATACAGCTAATAGAGCTATTATACAAACTTGGCTTCCGTACTTCTGTTTTGTGTTTGCCGGATGTCATCTGTGAAGAGAAAGCATTCTTTTCAGGTGAAGCATTTCCTGTTGATGACAGCCGCCCTTTGCGGTGAACTGTCAGATTCTTCATAGATTATCAAATTTCTCACGACTTCTCACAGCTCTCCACGGCTGAGTGGAGAGCTGTGAGAAGCCGTAGCTACCAATAAGTGGCTGAAATTGGGTGTAATGCAGAAACGCTCGCAGAGGTATATGTCAACAAGTTAATCACAGCGATAAGATCAGTAATAGAGATGCAACTTGAACAACGTATGTTTCCATTTGTCGATAGATTCTGCAACATACTGCAGGTCAGAAAAAGATTGAAATATGGCCACTTCTGTGCAATATTAATGCAACAAATTTCAAACATACTGAAAATGTACATTTAAAAAATAAAGTTTTGCAAAGTGAATGAGTCAAGCACAGACTTCCTAGATTGTTGTACTATTCTATTTATTGTTTGTTTAATATTTAGATAATACATTGTTCAGTTTGCAATATTATCAAAACATTGATGCGAAATGTCTCATTGCCAGTTCATAAGTTGTGCATGAAGATGCATCAAAATATTTGTTGCATTGATGGTTTAACCTAGTCATCCCTCAATTCCTAGTGTACAGGTCAGAGTGCACAATCGAAAACAATGCGAATGGCGCAAACCACAGCGTTAAAAGGGTAAACAGGTTTCTCAGCATGCGTAAATGTTTTTATGCAGAGAAACATGTCATCACGTATCTTGAGGTGATTGTCGGTTGTTGCCCTCTACACACGCAGCAGATTTAAAAATAAAATTGAATAGAAGTTGAACAGTGCAGTCTCTTTGTTGCCGTGAAACATGGCTCTGTAACTGTGTAATGGTATATAATTAAGGAGAGTTTGATTGAATGAAAACTTGTGGATTACAAATGTTGAAAATGGCAAATGAACTAGTAAACTTAAATATGTGCGTGTTGTAACTGAAACACATTGCAGACTCGCATGTTGAAGTTTTCAGTGAACACATTTAACACTATTTAAAAATTCTTTCCATAAAACAAGATATATATATGACGGGGGAGTAGAAAAAATATTGCTTCTTCACAGACAACACAGATATTCCAGAGTTGGCCGTTTATCTATCATTGGAAGAATTATTCTGGCTGATTTCTCACGGATCTTACTTTTTCAGCTATTTTTGGTAGATTGCAACAACAGTGTTGTTGTTATGATATTTTGAAAATTGAAATAATTTTATCACTGGACATGACGTGTCAAATGTTGTCTACTCGAGCAATGACATGCTCACACTCAGTAGGTAATTGTCGGCCATTGCCCTCTGCACTCTCACAAACACAGCTGCATAGACAGGAACTGCAAACATAGTGCGTGGATCAACAACAGTCTCGGCGCTTTCCGGTGTTGATGACTCGCGATCACGCCATGCCACTGAAATAGGGCGTGATGTGAACCCACGAACATGTGCGATCTTGTAGCGATTGCGCGCGTGAAGTATAGTCACCGATAAATTTCAACACGCTTTGTGAATTTCTTACACAAGTTCACTCTCCCTATGATATATAACTGTTTACGGTCTCTTCTCCAGACAATCTCTGATAGTTCTGTTGGATTTTGCAATAAACGTCTTCATACACAGACCCAAAAACAAAACAGTTTTGCTCCTTCATCAAGAGTAAATGGTAGACATTTATACCAATCATCTGTTAAAAATCTTTTATGACAAACAAGCTTCCAATGCAGCCCTATCTTCCTGCTTCATGGTAAATTAGAGCGAGCAAAATGAAGTATTTATCCAATGAACAATCTCTGTATGTTTTGTTCCCATATAGAATTGATTGAATGAAATCTTGATGATGACAAATATTGAAAATGGCAAATGAACCAGTAAACTTTAATACATGCATGTATTAACTGAAGCACATTGCAGAGTTGAATGTTGAATTTTTCAGTGAGCGCATTTATCGTTATTTGAAAGTTCTTTTCCATAATACAAGATATTTATAAGAAATGAATGATGGAGGAGTGGGAAAAAATATTGCTTCTTTACAGACAACACAGATATTCCAGAGTTGGCCATTTATCTATCATTGGAAGAATTATTCTGGCTGATTTCTCACGGATCTTACTTTTTCAGCTATATTTGGTAGATCGTGACAAGTGTTGTTGCTATGATATTTTGAAAATTGAAATAATTTTATCGCTGGACATTAAGTGTCAAATGTTGTTGATTGAAACGATGGTATCTCACACTCAGTAGGTAATTGTCGGCCATTGCCCTCTGCACTCTCACAAACACAGCTGCATAGACAGGAACTGCAAACATAGTACCTGGATCAACAACAGTCTCGGCGCTTTCCGGTGTTTATGACTCGCGATCACGCCATGCCACTGAAATAGGGCGTGATGTGAACCCACGAACATGTGCGATCTTTAAGCGATTGAGTGTCCGTGTGTGAAGCAAATTCACCAATAAAGTTTAACACATTTCACGAATTTCTCACACAAGTTCACTCTCCTTGTTACATATCTGTTTATGGTCTCTTCTCCAGACAATCTCTGATAGTGCTGTTAGATTTCGTGATAAATGTCATCGTTCTGAGACCTAAAATCACGAAAGTTTTGCTCCTTCATCAAGAGTAAATGGTAGACATTTATACTGATTGTCCATCAAAAATCTTTTATGATAAACAAGTATCCAACGCAGCCCAATCTTTCTGCCTTCATGATAAATCAGAACAAGCAAAATTAAGTATTTATCCGATGAAAGATCTCTGTATGTTTTGTTCTTATATGAGATTTCATAAGGACCGGCTTGACACTAAAATTTTGACCTATAACCTAACATCTTGAAACAGGATGTTTGATTACAAAATAAAAAAATCGAAAACTTTCTTTGGTTGCTTGTATAGGAAATAGGAAATAAGGCATAAGAAAGCATGAACACCAAAAAGGAATGCGAAATGTCAGACAATTTTATGTAATGTATGAAATCGTTCCAGAGGTGGCAAGTTTTGGTTGATATCGTTAGTTCAGTAACTTCTCTTGGAAGTTTTGAAAGGAGACAGACTATTAATATCGTTTCAATCATTGTAGTTTGTATTTTTATGTTAGTCAATGAAGTGCGTGTGTCGTTGGTTCAAAGAACGTATTCCTACGGCCTCTGTGTAAACAGCATCTCAAAGGTGTGCAAAAAGAGGGATCAAGGTAGTCTTTGAATATCCGGTGAAAAGTCATTCATCACGCTGGCTGTTTGGTTGCGAAAGAAGAATTGCCCATATAAGGCATCGGATTGACTGTCAAGCATATTTGACGCTGTTGCGTTACTTCCGAATGACGCATAATCATGCGATGTGCGCACGTGAAAAGATTTGGTCATCCAGCATATCAGTTGCTCAGATGAAAACGAAAACATTGCCCATAAAAGGCATCGGCTTAGCTTCTACAAAACATTTGAATTGTGCAGCGTCACTCTCAAGTGACAGGTGTTCACGCTGTGTCTACGTGAACCACTGCATGTCATCGCCAAAAATAAGGTGCCTTGGGTGTGGAAAATGACAAGCTTGCCTCCCAAAAAGACTGACTTACCTGTACAAAAGCCAACTCTCACAATCTCAGATACTAGTCCTCAATTTTTTTGTATTGACATTTTTGTACACTGATCTGGAATGACAAAAATGTTGCTCCTTTATCTAACTTTAGATGATCTCTAGTTATACTGATAAACTGTCACAAACCTCTTATCATAAAGAATGTTTTGATGATTTCGCAGCCTTCGAGATAAATCACAAAAAAAAAATTAAAAATTTAGAATGAATCGAACAAAAGGTCTCAAAATGTTTTGTGCTTATATGAAAATCCATAATTGTAAATGCAACTCATAAATTTTGACCTTCACCCAACATCGTAAAACAAGACAGTGACAAAAAAATTTTTTTAAAAAGTTCTTTGGTCGCTCACCACATGTGTGCAATAGACACAAATAATGTGACTTGGCTGGGTGAAATTGCTGAATATATAAAGTTATTGTTTCAGAGATGGCAAAGTTAGTTTTAATTATTAAATAAATAATTAGTCCTAAAAGTTTTGAAAAGAAACTAGCAAAAATGGATGATATTGATTTTTTTTTTTCAAGTTTGTGTCTGAGACACTGTAATTGTCGAGCGTTGGCTCAAAAAACATATTCCCACGCCCTTTGTGTAAAAGTCTGTTGTTGCCCCTACAGGCACACAAAAAATGGAACAAGGCGATCTTCCAATGTTTGGTGAAAAGTCTATGTCATTCATCATGGAGGCTGTTTTGACACAGAAACATTGCCCATAAAAGGAGTCAAATTGACTTCAGCTTATTCGAATCTGTGGCGTCACTGTCTAATGACGCGTACCACGCGATGTGCGTACGTGAGTCTGTACACGCCATTTCGAAAAAAACGCGCGAGGGGCGTGGAAAATGACCTTCACTTACCATCCTCCAACAAGACCGACTCACTGGTACAAGTCTGTGACCGCATGTCTCAGAGATTTGTGCTCAGGGCTGCAGCTGCTATTCCAGGGAGTGTTTACCGCACGGTTTCAGACAAAGCTTCTGTGTGTATGTGAGTGGGCGAAGGGTATTCCCTACATATGAAATTGTTAAGCAATGATGTAGTGAGCACGGAAGTGAAACTTTTGTGACCTTTTTAAAGTTGAACAGTTCAGGGTACCATCCAGGCCATTTGTTGCTATCCAGGCACAGCATCTCCAACTTCCTGTGAGTATAACAGGATCCGTAACCACAACAGCGGAAATATTATTTTTTTTCTGTTTGTCATCAGTGATATCAGTGGCTGATCAACTCTCCAGGAATGTGAAAAGGTGATAGGAACATTCTCATTGCTAGTGTGCCCGTGGTATCTGTGTGCCAAGTGTAAGCTCTCAACTTACGTGCCATTATTAGTCAAGATTTTTAAAAGCCATGCTTGATCTCACTTGTAGATGTTCAAAGAGGCCATTGGCATTAGTATATTGGTGTTTTTGTAAAAGGGAGATAACCGGATAACTTTGACTGGAGTTCCCCGGTCAAGTCACCGAGGTTCCCCTTGTTATATCAATGCAATCATATCACGGGGCAGCAGAAATGGTACTGTGGTTTGCCAAGCCATTTGCCTATATATCCAAAACTTGGCAAAAGAAGCTATATATCTAGTAATGCCTTCACTGAACTTCATTACTCATCAGCACATTCCACATTCAGGCATCATAAACACACATACGGTATCTGGAAATATTTGAAGTTGTCCTCTTCGGATGTTTGCACGTTTTTTTTAAGTATTCTAGGATTTGAAAAGTTAGTCACATTGTTTACCATGTTGATATATTCTGAAACCGTCGATAAATACATCGTTCATTTGAGTGGGTGCACAGAGCCAGAATAGATAAGGAAAGTGCTGACATCATTTTAGATATCTCTTAGATTACACGCCGATGAGATAATATCAGCCTGGCCAAAGTGCAAACCAGGACAGGCAGTAAAAGGAGTCTAAATTTACTGTCAATAAATTATTTTGTTCACCCTATTTGATTTATAATGATTTATTTTAAGAATAAAATTTAATTTCTCTTGACATTAAAAAAATGTGAAAAAGATTCACTATTTCCAACAGAGCAATATAATTTGTCAATCAGTGGCCGGATCACATCATGGCTGAAGTTGTAGTGCTTATTAGGAGGTACTGTTGTTGTAAAAACCATCCAAAAATACACCACACTTGATCGACAAAATATCAATAAACATAAACACCTTTTGATAACCCCCACCTTTTCATCACTGACCACACCCAATCAAAGGTCAGGGAAGGTCTTTTTTGATACATTAGACAACACTGTATACTTTCACTCTGTATTGCTTTAAAAAGCCGTGTTCTTGAATACACCTTTAAAAGTCTTTTCATAGCTTGCACAGTCATAGGTAGACTTGCGCACACATGCTCAAAACTGTTTTTGAAATATTTTTTTCGCTAATGTCATGATAATAATAAAAGTTGTCTATAAAATTAATTCTGACATGCAGACACACACATATAAAATCAATTCTGAGACACACACACACACACACACACACACACACACACACACACATGATGACAGTGCCTTTCACAGCTAAAAAACATTTGCCCCTGTGACAGGCCTGAACAGACCCTGACACAACCCTTTGGTACAGGTCTGTGTCAGCAAAGATGTCCCATTGCTGTTACAGGAGCTGATGTACAGGTCTGTGGCCAGTGCTGTGATGACATGGCTATACACAGTGCTGTAGACACAGTGATGTGACAAGGCCTGAAATATTTGCCTGTCCCATCACTGTATTTACAGGACTGTGCACAACAATGTGAATACAGACCTGTGACAGGGTCAACAATTTTTTAATGTACACACAATTATGCCCGTACTCATTTCTGTCACCAAAGTTGGCCCATTTTTCTGAAAATATACACCCCTGAGATCTGACAAATTTTCAGACCCTGTAACAGGCCCTGTAAATTCAACACTGACACACCACTGTTTGTACACCGGTATTTCAGTCATGTGGTCACAGCACTGGATACACTCAGAAACTACATCACTGTATACATTTCTCTTATACCAGGCCTGACAGAGTTCATACACCACTGATATATCTGACCAATTTTATAGGTTCTGTAACAGAGGTTATTTCTCAGGGACTGTTACAGGTACTGATCAGACCCTGTTACAGGAATGTACCGACATCTGCCTGTAGTTTTCTTGCTGTGTACCAATTAGCATGAAAATGTATACAGTAGATAATATAACATTCATATTTTTAACAATATTGTGCCAGGAGCAGGCACGTGTATGATCATACTATTGTACATGCAGGCACAAAGCGTCTCATTGAAGCTTTGCACACAATTAGAGGTTGACAAACATGCCGACACACACACTCTTGCACATGCACACATGTATGCATAAACACAGTGCACACACATGTACTGTAACGGCTATTTTGCTAACACACATACATTCAGCAGCACTCATGAAGCTGGCAATTACACTCATTCAAGCTTGTGATTAGGATTTTTCTTATACATTTGTGATCATTGACTTAAAAATGCTCTTGTGAGGTGATAGCGATGTAGGTGAGTCCTCCTTGAATCCGGAAGGAGCCAGCTGGATCGTGTACTGCCCTCATGCGCCGACTCCACTCAGATGCAAATGCTATGAAGTACTGCTAATTTCCACTCGCCAAGAGCAACAGTTTTGTATGAAATAAGAAGGATACATGAAACGCTGTTCCAAACTGTAATTTTTCTGCAACGTCTTGAATCAAGTACACTGGTAGGTGGTAAGGAGATGTGATGTTGATTCTCAATGGTGTATCAGTTCAACAGCATGTAGATGTTACCATATTTCTGAAATTGTGCACAGTGTTTCCACTGGGCACTCTCCAAATCCCAGTGTGCACCTCTCAACTGAGTTCGGCAAGGAAATCTGTCCCAAGTTTATCCAAATTGACGCTGCCAAATTCCATGATACTGACAACATACTCTGGCATCTGTTGATGACAAATAGCTGACAACGTTGCTAGATCTTGGCACGATTATACGCTTTCCAAATATCCTAGACACACCGAACACTCAAAAATGTACTGTACCCAATTGGTGTCAATCATGCACTTTAAAATTTCTGCACCTCTACATGAACCTGAAAAATTAAATGTCTCTACGTCAAACTTATTTGATTACAACCAACAGCAGAAATGAAGAGTAAAAATTTGTTACTGGAATAAGTTGATGGCAGTAAAAATTGAGGCCAATCTGTGCGAGACTGAGTAAACATATTTGCTATCTCAACTTTCGGCACACAGTCCATGTAGCCGACAATGACATGCAAATGATATGCGGTTAAGGTCTCCTCAACTAACTTTCAGCTGGTTGTTCACTTTCTACTATTTTTATAGTATTTTATACAAAGGCACAGACTTATTCTACCTGCAACTTAAAACTGATAGTGATTTTGTTGCTCATTCTTGACTATTTTTCTTAGTTTTTGGTAGCCGTAACAGACACTTTGTGTTCGTGTCGGCTACATGGATGATCTGCCCAACTTTCCCATGGGGCCATAACAGTAAATCATGAGTTTGAGCGTTTGAAGTACTGGATTGTTGAGTAAATTCTGATCTAACATAGCCAAATTGCAAGGAGATGTTGAAACAAGAAAATGCTTGCGTGTAGTTCAGGCTGTCAAAGCTGTACTACCAAGGACACTGTTCATCAAGTTTAACAGTTTGGTTGGTTTTTTACGCTCCCATATATGCATATGTATATATGCAAATGGGAGGTATTCGTATAAGGTGGAAAAATGGCGTCTGTGTGTATGTATGTAAGTATGTATGTATGTCTGTTAGTCCGTCCGAATCAAACACTCCTAAACCGTAGCACCTACTGTCCTAGTATTTGGTGTACAGGTGCACCTAGGGGTGGAGATGTGAATTTGTTCAAATGAACATGTCAGTGCCAAAAATATGCAAATGAGGGGGAAAAAGGAAAAATCCTACAAATGGCTAAAACTCAGTAAGCATTGGTCAGATTTGGTTGAAACTTGGTATGCAGATTTCCTTAGGTATTCTTAATTATGTGTGCAAAAATTGGGATGAAATTTGCATGTTTGTATTTTTAGGGTATTTTTTCCGTTTTTAGTCAAAAAATCTTGTTTTCTGAAATCGCTCGTCTGAATGCTATGAAACTTAATATTCATGTTCCTCAGAATGACTTCAGTCATGCTTGTACAAATTGTATTGATATTGTCATATTTGTAATTTTGGGGTAATTTTCCCAATTTTTGATAAAAATTTTTTTAATCCAAAAACTGCTGATTTGATAGCTTTGATACATGTATTTGGTATACAGGTATCTAAGATTAATCTCAATATAATGTATTGAAGGTATGTTGAAACTGGCAATTTTTTTTATTTTTGGGGCAATTTTTGCCTTTTTTGGTCAAAAAATTTTTCTCCAAAAACTTCTGATCTGGTAGCTTTGATATCTATTGTACAGGTTCCTAGGGTTTACGTTGATTAGATATATTTAAAATTAGGATGAAATCTGCAATTTTGTATTTTGGGGCCAATTTTTCTCATTTTGGTCAAAAATTTGTTTCTCAAAATTTACCAGTCTGATTGCTTTGATATTTAGTAAACCGGTCCTTAGGGTTTTTGTTAATAAGATATATTGAAATTAAGTTGAAATCCGGAATTTTGAATTTTTGGGGCAACTTTGCGAAACTTTCAGTTTTACTGGGATATCTTTCATTTTGTATTTTTAAGATTTTTTTTGGTAATTTTATACCTACTGGAACTAAGAGTATATAATGTGGTGATTTAGTAAGCATTTGATATGGTAAACTGTATTTGGTGTTGAAATGCGGCAAAAAAATCCTGGCAGATTTTGAAAAAATTCCTAACAAATGCCAATAAAAAAAATTCAGCCAGAGAAGGTTTGACAAAAAGAAAAGGTGAGAGAGTGGGGAAAAAAGAATGTACAATGGATCGGATAAAAAAGATAATGTACAGGTCTCATCGATCTTCCAGACGCCATCCCTTATCAAATGGTCCACCCCGATGTATTTTTGTGCACAATTAACCATGCAGTGTATTTTAGTTTAAGATGTCAATCAAGTTAGGTAAGGATTTGAAAGGAATAGTCAAGTTCATCACAGTTTAACTTTATCTCTTGTGTCATCATCCTTGTGTAATTGGTTAAGTTTGTAAGTTGTTCCAGATGTGGATGTACCAGCTGTTCTGGAAGAAAACAATGTTTACTTTTTCCTGGAGGGTTTCTGAGTTGATGATTGTATGTTGAAATTTCTCCATGTATCTGGTGTATAGGCAAAGTGTAAACATTGGTTGCATGTCATGTATTTCAGTCTATGTCAAATATTGTAAATGAAAAATCAAGAACAGTTTACTGTGTGCTTGTAAAAGATAACATATTTGTCAATACATAAACTGCCTTGCAGATTGATTGTCTTAAATATTATCACAGAAGTAGAAAAGGAAAAGAAACTATTCAAATTGCTGTAACATATTCACCTTCAGTGCCTGTATAGGCCTATACTTAACTATTTAGTATTTTATCATTACATTCAGCTGTTTGTTATATCTTTATCACTCTCCATGGACCAAGGCACACTTAGGGTCAATGTCATCACTCTGTGCCAGTCTGTGTATGTCAGTCTGTCTGTATATGTATGTCCATGTTTCATACAATTGTTGACTTGTTTTGATAACTATATGGGAGCGAACAGTGATGTTGTCACTATTTTTTTTATGTGCATTTCATTTTTGGCTTCCCCTTAAGTAAAACGCATCTCGGGGACATATATTCAGACTCTAATACTTTTACAATTCTTTTCTGATATACCACTTATAGGGGTTAATTTTAAAGCTCTTGGTTTAAGAAAATTACTCACCGGCTTAGTTTTTCAAAATTTTAAATTTTTATTTTTCTCCATAGAGTTAACACAGGGATGGCGGTCATTTTGAATTTTAAATATCGGTAAATCTTGGGTAATTTGTTGCTCTAGTATCAGTGACCCCTGATTTTTATTCTTAATTTGGAAAGAGAGTGGTCGAAAGATTCATTAAGGAAAGTTTGAGCAAAAGTCTTTCACTTTTGAGGGGCATAGTACCTTAGAAGAGAATGGGTCACATGCAACAAAACAGTCACACAGTATGTATCACAGCAAACAATGCATGATACGGAATTGTTAGATGTACTTGATAGGATTTCTGTACTTCATAGATTAAAAAAATGACTTCCAAGTATGTATGCACATATGCACTTCTGTGAATTTTACCCAATTATTTTAAGGAATCAAAGTGGTATAAAATACAACAGCAGTATTTTATCAGAGGTGGCAGGGGCCCAGCGTAGGTTTGACCTGATTCTGGGAACTCCCAGGCCCTTAAAAAGAAAGCAAAACGAAAGCCTGTTCCGTAGTCCGAGAAATTTCCTGGCAATTGGATGTGTCAGCTGGGTAACAAACACCTGTGGATTTTCCAGCGGTACTTTGTATTCAGATTTCACTGACGTCATGTCTGTAGTTGAAGTGGTTATTTTTATCAAGAGTACTCATTTTCTGTCCTTGACTAGATCAGCGTGTGTAGGTGAAGTTATCATTTTGTGTAGGCGTAAGTTGTGAATATTTTTATAGAGTCTCTCGACAAGAGCTTTTCACATTCACAATGAAGGTAATTTCAAAAAATATGACCCTGGTTAATTTGCAACTTGTTAGGGTCTCTGTGATCTGATTTAGGAGTTGGACTTTTGAAGTTTCATTTTTGAACGTTGTTTTCCTGTTATTGGTGATATCTGGAAACGTTGTCAGCCCTGCTTGATAATCGTGTCAATACCAGAAAACAGTGTTATCAGCACAGCGTCCCCATGGGGGCAAAGTAGAATTCTCACTCAGTTGCTGTGTATGGACTTTCGTTTTGTCCAGTGTTTCTTTGAAATTTACTATTAACAACCAGGGGAATTTCTGTGAAGAAATTCTGTAGTTAACTTCAGTCTTGCTTCAAGAGTGTGTGATAAATATGTTTGACAGCTGAAACTTCAATGAGCGGTAATTTGGTCCAACAAAGTTTGCCTGTCCTATGAAAACCCCTACGTCATATTTCATATATATGAGTAGTGATACTGTTGCTAGTCCAGAGAACTGATGCCCTTTGCGAATGGAGGTGAAAAAAATTCTAAATTTGAATAAATAATTGCATGACATTTTCGTTGGATAGTGTCATCTGTTTAAAACGAGTAAATAAATGATGAAAAACGATGGAAACCTTTCAAGTTTTAATCTCATTGGATATATCATTTATGTGATAAAGAACCAATGAAACTGAGGTTATTCTCCAATTTGTTAAAATGTGAGATTTTGTCATGGCAGTTTTGTGTATTATTCCAAATTACGAATGCATTTTGAGTCGGTGGTTGGAAATTGCTGTTTTGACAGTGTGTTTTTTTTAGCTACTATAGACTATAGTCTTTAGAAGCTATTGGGATGGGTATCCGTCCGGCGTCCGTCGTCAGTCTGTATGTATGTATGTATGTATGTATGTATGTATGTCCGTTTGTGAGGCATCCGTCCACTCAAATATCTTGAGAACCGCAGTACTTACTGATTTGATATTTGTTGTGTAGATGAAAATACGATTTTGAGAAACTATTTTTTTTAATTTTTTGATATTGTTGAAAATAGGCAAATTAATGCCAAAAAAGGTGTTTTTGGTAAAAATCTTCTTCTTCATAACCGCTGGTCAGACAGCTTTGTTATTTGGTATACAGGTCCCTAGGGGTAACCCAACTTAGACTTGTTCAAATTGTGATGAAATATGCAAATCTGTATTTTTAAGGAATTTTTTGTCATTTTTGGTCAAAATTTGACTTACATTGTATGTAATTCTTGTACTGTATAAACCCTATCAATTCACCCAGAAAAAATTATTAATATGATTTTAATAATTGAATTAATTAGGAAATCATCAAAGCCAAAATAATTTTAGTGTAGAATTATCAGAAAGTTCAACTTTTTTTGACAGTTCATAGTGAAATGCTTACCATCTTGGAGGATTAAAACATGTAAAGGCAACTTTCCTGAATCCCAACTTTGACATATTCTGAACCGTCATTTATTGTGCCCTGTATGTTATCTAAAAGAAATTGCTCAAAATAGTCAATAGAGATAGAGATAGAGATAGAGATAGAGAAAGTTCTAATTTCCATTTATGGTTGACTTGGTAAGGATAAAATAAAATTACTTTTTGAGGAAAAAATAGAGTGGTCAATTAAAAGAGTGGTCAAAGTGATAGGGTTTTTATGGTAAAGCTGGGCTGTATAAAGATTCCTCATGTGCTATTTATAGCAATTATGCAATCTGTGTAACAGTGCAATGAAAGTGTAACATGATTCCCTATAATGCTTTTGATGACCTTGAACTTCTTAAGTTTCAAACCTTTGTCTCTTCAGTGTGCTTTCTCTGAGTATGTACAGTCTCAACTTATTAAACAGAACTCACATGTTAATCAAGATATCCACCTTCTTCATCAATACATGTGTCACAAAAGGTTAATCTCTACATAACTCAACAGAGCTCTGTCAACTGTTGAGTTGCTTGTTCTTTCAAAACCGCTGGTCAGACAGCTTTAATATTTAGTTTACTTGTCCGTAGGATGACCTTAGTGAGATAATTTCATACAGTAAGGAAATACTTAATTTTGTATCCATGTCTATAGTAGCTTCAGGGACTTTGGCCCTATGTTTACTTGAACTTGAACTCTTGAATTCCCAGTTGCAATACATGGAGTTCAAGAATGCCCAGATATCTGTTAAACCATGTCACTCTGCCCCGTGTTGGTTTTTTTAACACAAGTTATATTGACTACGTGTGTGATGCATGCTTGCAAGATTCATGTGTGTGTGTGTTTCGTGGAACATACCTATGTGGAGGGGTCACAGTCAAAAATTGCAGCAACTAAACTCAGTTATCAAAGCACCTTTCATTGAGGTGGGGGATTAAGGTGGAGCTGCATTTTGCCAAGTCAATTTTTTTCAAAGCAATATTTCTTTAATCTAAGATGACAAGGAAACCCCCTCATACTATATATTTTCAAAAAGCAGAGAATATAAAAGTTAGTTTAGTATTGTAGAAATAGTTGACTCGAAAGAAGAAGGGGGTGTATATTTGGAGTAAAAAAGCTTAATTTTAGTATTAATGATAAAAATTAATTTTAGTAAAAAACTTTTCTGAAATGTAATATTTTACTTGAAAGAAGAATATATGTAGAAAAAATGACTATTTTTTTTGTATTATCTATCCTCATTCTAAAATGGCATGGGTTGCAAGACTGACACTCAAAAAAGTGATTAATATCATGATAAGCAAAATTAAAATGCCTCTTATTCAAAATGTAAGAACTTTATTGCCAAACAAAATAGTCTTTTTGTTATATAGCATTTAAAGAACATAATGTGAAAATTTCAGAAAAATTTGACCAAGCCAGAGTGGAGTTAAATTGTTTGGAAATCTTGAAACTTGGAGAAAAAGAGAAGCCAGAAAATTTGGTGATTTGCATACATTTGCATAAATTAACACTTCTTTATCACGCAACTTACGACGGCTTGACAAGCGTAAGGGTGAACCCAACCAATATTTTAATCTTTGGTCAACAAATTAAAGTTTAAATGAATATGTGCAAAAATGTGATTTTTGAGCAAAGTGCACTTTGTTGGGTGCAGCGCCCCCTTAAGTGGAGACGTTTCAATCGCAGACGTCCTTTCTAGTTGAGTAAGTACCGTACGTCGTGAGTGTAATTCCAGTCCAGGAATTACTGACCATCATGCAGGGCTCGACATAAGCGCTAGCCCACTAGCCCGAGGCTAGTAAATTTTCAAGAGGACTAGTAAAAATGTCTTCGGAGGTAGTCCTGCGGACTAGTGCAATTTTCAAGTTCCATAGCTGTCCAGGAAAGTTTATCGCTACAAAACTAATGGGACGCCGGGCCACTCATTCGATAAGAATGAACCAAGCCTCGATCATTTTATATAAAAATAAACTAACTTTTACCCAAACAAATTGGACAGTGAAACAGTGAAGCAAACTTTATTGATCACCAACTTAAAATGAAACAGTTTACCTGCTACAGAAATTGTACTGTACATGCCAGTAACATGGCCCCGGGAAACATGGCTCAATGCAACGCTGAGCATCAAACGGAATTGTCTGCACGTCGTGTATTTTGGTTTGCTTGAAGCTCATCACTTCGCCTAAAAACATGAGCAACCCCACAATTTCGTTCAAACACTGTATCCTTGCCTTTCAAAGAAGATTTTTCTCAAGATTTCTTCAGGGGCATTCCCAAACAACACCTCCGATAGTTCGTAGCCAGTTTGACCCTGCTTTAGAATGCCTCCACATGCTGACCTCCATATATAGTCAAGACCCCCTAGCTTAATTGAAGCTGATCTTAAAAAGAGCCATCTAGCTTGCCAAAACAGTGCTATGGCAAGTTCCTACTGCTTGTACAGGTGAGGGAAGTCCTCACAGATAATAACTTGGTGCTAGCAACTTATTGTTTTGCCATTTTAGTGGAAAAGTGTAAATTATTGGGGCAATAATAGTGAAGTGACCCTTAAAACAGTAGTGAATAAACAACGTATGAAATGGGTGTATCAGACTGTTGTATCCAATCACTTCTGGGAGTCATTGGTTATTTTTGTGCTAATCACATTTTGTTACCAGTAACTGGCAAAAACACATTAAAGACACAAGCACATGAAATGGTAAAATGCAACATTTTTACTATTAAAAACAAAATTTTTCACAAACCATTATTACAAATGAGAGGTCCTCCCCACAAACTGGTCAATTTTAAAATGTGATATATGTCAAAAATATGAAGGCACTCCACAGGAACATTTGTGAATGGCTGTATGAACCTCAGTTCTGGAGAAACAAATCTGTCCCCACCATGAACAATCATGTTCTTTGCAAATTAATGGCGCACTACCTGAGCTATGAAGGATTTTCCAACAAATTCATCCCTACCTCTGATTTTATTCTTGATGGCAATAGCCTATTTTCATGACCTCTCCTCCTACACAGGACATTTCATTCAGGTTATTTTTGTGGTTTATATATGATTCAAAGTTAAACATTTTGCAGTAAGCAAATGTGCTAGTCTTGCATGAAAGTTAGTTATTGGGTTGAAAAACCTTTGCGACAAAAAATATGAGAATGGTCATATATACACCTCTTTACAACATGAGAGCAACATTTGGCTTTGCTTTAGCAGGACTAGTAGATTTCATTTAGGACTACTAAAAATGAACTGCTACTAGTCCTTCGGGCTAGTGGATGATTTGACCTTACGTCGAGCCCCTGGCCATGTTAGATCTTCAATCTGTTGCTTGCTCAGGTCACTCCAAGGGTTTATGTTTATAATGCCATGTAAAGTGTAGGGGACTGTAACAGTTAAAGTGTGTGCCCCCAGGCTTGCACCTTTATGAAGATTGCAAGGTTTTTTAGGCACGTGGAGTTCCAGTAGGCAGGGACTTGAGGCTTTGGATTCCATCCTGACCCCCATTTCTCGGGAATTCCACTCCTTTCCCACATTGCGGCCTCTCAGGATGGATTCATCATCAAGGTCATTCTGACCTTGACCCCAAGGTCACCAATGACCGTTGCTCGGTTGCTTGACTGAAGGGGCCCTCTCCCATATATTTTGCTCATATTTTTCGTAGGTTAGTTGGCTACTTCTATTTTGACTGTTTTGTATTGTAAGTTTTGATAGTACTTATGCAGCGTTTATTAGTAATCAGAATCTTGGTAGAGGCTTTGTGTGGTTTTTTGCAAGATGTGATTTGCTGACATTGAATGAGTTGAAAGGGTTTTCAAAGCCAAAAAAGTTACTTTGAAGTCATTCAACAAAGTGTGGTTCATCTCGGGGATAATGTCTGAATCAATGTAAAATTTGTTGTGAATTTACCTCTTAGGTGTTCTGGAACTACCCTTTGACCTTTGTGTAGGAGGGAGTATGCTATGAAATTTCTATAAGGTGACGTCACTGTTGTGGATTGGGGACCTTGTGTATCCCTATGTGCATGTCGATTTTACAAAGAAATTTATCTTTGAGAGACAAGTTTAATGCTGTAATTCAGAGCTGTATTTTTCCCACCAAAGTTTTACTGCCCCATTTCACCAGTTTTTGTGAATTTTTCTAAAATTTTTGATAATTTTGGACCAGGACATATTTGATTGGCTACAGTTTTTTATCAAAACTTTGGCAAAAATCAGAGAAAAATTGACGGGTATATTTTGTAAAGGGTAAAAAAATTGACGTTGGCGTTCAAAAGGTTAAATAATGTTAACGCATGCATTAGCAAGATATACTACATGTATCTGTACTCTTTATTCATCTTCATGTAATCTATTTGACCTATAAGATCCTCAGAGGTGTATTCAGTACTGTTGGTCAGGTTTTTTCCGATGCATGATCAACCTGCTGACAATTTGTATTTTTAATAAGTATAGGATTTCCGACAGCGTGGAAGACTGCCACATGTGCATCCAATCATACACCTCGCTTTAGAAAATCCAGTGAAGGCCATTCTACCATCAGTTGTGCACTGGTTCATCTTCAAAACCCCATACGCGTACCCAATCCAGTCAGTTTCATAATTTGACATTTTCAAGGATATCATACACTGTACCTGATGGATGCCACACAATAGATATATGCAAATCCATCAAGGGGCTGTTAATTGGCTGGGACCCATCTAGGGGTGTAGGTTTGACAACACCCCATACCTTACGCCCCCGGAATTTTTCCCATTCACACTCTTTGGTTTCATATTTGTTTTAACGCTGAAGAGGCTATTTATTGTGTAATCGCTGCTACCATAAAGCACTAATATGTCTGTTTACGTCCGTCCTTGATGTAATTTTAGATAATAAATTATTCAGTCCTGCATACCTATCTTGAAATTTTCCTGGAGGTGTGAGAACTGTCAGAGATGACATTGGTATTATAAAATTGCTCTTAAAAAGTGCTTGTGACCCACAATTATCCAGTGACATTGTGTTTTGTCGGTCACTTGGTTTATATGTACATAGCTTCTTAGGAACAGGTGGTTTGATAAACTGTATAAGTGCGCAAATCATAAAACAAATGGTGCTATATCTTCTCATATGTTGTAGGTCACTTCTTAATTTACCCTACCCTATAAAATCTCCCTTTCTGCTTGTTGTTGAAATTTAAAAATACTTATTACAAATTTCAGCTCCTTTTTATCACAACTGGAAGTTGTGATATAGAGGTGGTTTCAACCGGTGTTTGATGTCGTCCATTTCCGTAAACGACAAAAAGTCAAAAACTGCTGAACAGACTGCGTTGATATTTGATACCGATACATAGACTGGTTCCAAGGTTCCAATTCGAAAAATGGAGCCAAACGGAGCGCGCGGTTAGATATTTTTGGGAAATTTCTAACCCCCCTTTTTATCTAATTGATTTTAGGGGTCTTTCATATATGTAGTTTTGGAATGTACACCAATCCTGCATTGTGGACTGTTTTATGAGTTGTTGAACAGAAATGAGGTTTTGATGAATGTTACAAATATGCAGGATGGCTGATTCGAAGTATAAGAGATTTCTATGGTCTTTTGGGCATCAAAAGCATTAAAAAAAACATATTTCATAGTTTAGATTCTCACTTTTGAGATGACCCTAGGCATTTGTTAAGTAAACATCCTTGAGTCAATATACAGACTTTGACATTCCAGAGATTAAGTATCCACAACCTCACATGTTACAGTCTTTCACTACAATGGTATGGCCCAAACCCATTGTTATCAATGGAGAGTGTGGACCTGTCTACAGGAAATTGGGGTGAACAGGTTAGACAATGACGTTACAAGTTGTAGGTTAGTTATCAAGGTAGCACCAGCATACAGTCCTGAGCATCTGTCCATGTGTTCTCACAGCAAATTACAGGAAAAAAAATATTTGAGAAGTTTCTCTCCTTTAATAGAAGGATATTACAATTATATAAACCTGTCATGGATAGATTGCTCTCAAATGATCTGAAACACAGTTATTGCCCATTAGCAACAAATCTATAGCAAGATTTATGTAAAGTTCATGAACTTACAAGGTATTAGACAAAAGATGACCATGACTTTGCTACTTTTCAACATTTATTTCAATCAGATTTCCCCAGCTTAGTGTATAATTTTGTAATCTTAATTACTGTCAACTTAGCTTTACTAACTTATTCATACCTCATTATTCTTACACTACTGTTATACCTTATAACCACAAATTTCAAGAGATGCATATATGATTGTCACTTAACAAACAATTTACAAATATGTCTTCTGCTTTTTCTCCATATACATATACATGTCTCTTTTCTCATAAAAATGAGCTTAAAATCGCAATGTGAAAAATAGTCTTTCAGCTATATGTTGCTCATTGACTTCGTGGTCTGTCTAATTCACAGTGAGTGTGGTTGTTGAATAATGCCGATAATACTAGGCGGTCATTATGTCCAAGCGCCATTGGCGGTATTTTTTAACATAATGACCATAGGTCGTTATCACATCTGGAAGTTGTGATATAGGGTTAGCTTCAACCGGTGGTGGACAGTGTCCATTTTCCGTAAACGACAAAAAGTCAAAAACCACTGAACAGACTGCATTGATATTTGGTAGAGATATTCAGACTATTCCAAGGTTCCGATTCGAAAATGGAGCCAAACGGAGCAGCGGTTAGATAGTTTTGGGAAATTTCTAACCCCCCCTTTAACTAATTGATTTTAGGGGTCTTTCATATATGTAGTTTTGGAATGTACACCAATCCTGCATTGTGGACTATTTAATGAGTTGTGGAACAGAAATGAGGTTTTGATGAATGTTACAAATATGCAGGATGGCTGATTCAAGTATCAGAGATTTTCATGCGCTTTTGGTAATAAAATTGATAAAAAACAACATTTAATGTTTTAGATTTCTCACATTTGTTATGACCCTTAACATTACAGACTTGATGACATAACTAGCTGCTGGACCTGTTTACTGGCGCATTGATTTAAAGACAAAGATCGTTTTAGTTTTGTAATAAGGACGTGTGATTTTCGTAAAACATAGTCTATTAGCCTGGAAATGTGATTTTTGCGAATATTGCTTACCCCACTGACAAACAGTGTGGTTTGAAAATGGCTGGAATTCGCTACTTCGGGACTTTGTTTTCTGTGTGCATTTACTGACAAACTCCAAACCCGCAGCACCTACCCATTCAGTATTTCATGTACAGGTGTACCCAGAGATAGAGTAGTTTCATAATGTGCCAGTTGTGATCAAGTGCCATTGGCGCTATTTTTTAGCTCTGCTGTCAGCGACGTGGAGCTTATCAAATAGGTTGATTTTCCGTCGTTGTCAGTCGTCGTCCGTCGTCGTCGTCCGTCGTTGTCGTCTGTCAACAATTGCTTTCTCCTCTGAAATCGCAAGTCCTATTGCTTTGAAATTTTATATGCAGTTCACATGGGGTGACCTCACTTAAGTTTGTTCAAATCGTGGTGAAATTTGCATATTTGTATTTTTGGGGCATTTTTTGCTATTTTTGGTAAAAAAATCTTCTCTGAAACCGCCTGTTCAATTTCTTTGAAATCAGCGTAGCTAACAACTGCATGGCTTTGTGTTCAGTACAGCAGGGGTGGACTTGACAGTGACTTAACCCTTTCACCACCATGGTTTGGCCCAATCCCATTGTTAGTAATGGTGATTGTGAACCAGTTTACAGGGAATTGGGGGTGAACAGGTTAAACACACTGTGACACATTGACAATACCAAGGTTCATGACTGGTTCTAAAAAAGATGTTTCAGTTGACCTAACAAATGATGGACACCCCCCCCCCCCCCCCACACACACACACACACACACGCACAAGCCAGCGACTTTGTTCATTTGTAGGAAATCTAGGCCGTACATTTTGCAATTATATTTATGGGAATTTATAAAAATTTCCAAATTGAGAAATCAGGCCGACTAAAATACCAACAATCACCATAACGTGTGCCGTACCCGAAAACAGTAGAATGTGTTCAAATTTTGTGATACTCAAGTTCTTTTCATGAGAATTACATCAATTTCGGAGTGTTTTTTACATGTAGAACTGCTCGTTCATATTTACCTATGTTAACATGATGTTATGCTAAATTATTACAATCAAAAGAGGATTAAAACTGAAAAAGTGCTCCGTCAATCTAATGGCACAGCCAGCTGTTACCAGTGTAGGTATACCGTATTGATATTTCATTTGTTTTCATGATCATAAATATTGAAATTTTATGTCAAGTAAACCTGTTGTGCAAATTATCACCGTGTTTGTGTTGCCTTTGTTGAATGCAAAGACGGGGCATGGTCTGTCTTTTTTATTCAAGGTTGATACAGTTTGTGTTGACATGACATGCAAACTTTTGGTCACAGAACTTTCAGGGATTCTTTTTAACAAAAGTCGTTAAATTTTGATGAATTTTGTCACAGAAGAGTCGGCGGTAGAAACAAGCTGACCTTTGCCCTTTGACCCCAAACCCATCGGATTTTTTTGCCTGTATTTGGAACAGAACTTTGTGTAAATGAATTATTAAACTCTGAGCAAATGTGTGTACTGGTATCATCATACTTTCATACTTTGCTTATTGAAGTTACTAAATGCTGTGAAATGATTTGATGAGAGTACAACAAATATTATCAGAGCCTCAGTCATGCATCAGATGTGAAATGGTGATAAATTTTATTCAGTTGCATATATCCCCTCTTCACATTTTAATATAGGTGGAGAGCAACTGGGACAAAAATTGTCATTGATAATTTGTATTTTACAGGATTTGAAATTAAAATTTTAATATGTTGGTCTGGTGGTCCCATAGAAAATACAAGTGGCTGTCACAAAAAAAATTTGAGGTCATAATCTGACATTTTTGTTAAAACTTTGTGAATTTTGAAATATTACTGAATTATTTTGAATGAGACCCTGTTGAAAGATATTACTATATCACCAGTTGCTTGACATTTTGCTTTCACTTTTGGGCTACAGTGATATAGCCTTCATGGTTTTGACTGGCTTTTGACTTGAAACACTGCTGTCTGAAACCTGGCAATAAAAAATTGATTTGGCCCAATCAAAGTGATGGAGGCAGATCTCAGAATTGTCTCCTTCATTTCAAAGGGCCATCCATATTTTTGTTATAGTTTACAAGTACTTTATGGGAAACAGTGGTGATCCAAAGTGATAAAAACATGTACTTGCCAATCCAAAATAAAATAAAAGTGGTTTTCAGACAGAAAAGGATATTGATGATGAACCCTGTTCTTGAAAATTTTAGACAAGGTCATGAATTAAAAAACTGTGTTTCATTCTCTTCTTCTGTGAATTATGGAAAAATTCTTTCCCCAAACAGATATAGTATTTAAAAGTAATTTTATTTTGCTGCAGTTGTTGTACATGTAGTCGTTGTATTTGCAACACAACCACTCATTTGATTTGTCAAGTTATGAAACCATGTCTGTTGTTCAGTGTATCTCTCTTTTTGTTGTGGCATGTTTCTTTGAGCATCATTTTATTTCCAAAAGCTGTACACAGTTCCCACAAGCAGCAGCAGCCCAGCAAAGTACCTTAGAAATGTTAGAGTCTGAATATTTGTCAAAAGGCAGTCTACCATTGTGGCTGTACTGCTGTACTCTGTGTGTGTGAGCCTGTGTGTTACCTTGGTTTTCATCTTGTGAAACTATCCATACATGGAGATTTAATAATACCTGGCAATAAAGACAACAAGGAAAGAGATTAAATGAAATGGAATGCTGATATCAAGTATTAATTGATTTTTATAAACAAAAGGTTATAGTATTAATTATGAACCGATTATGATGTTTAACAAGCAAGCATCCACAGTGAACAGCTTCAAGCATGAATTAAAGACTCATTTATTTGATAAGGCACATACAGTGTACATTGGCATATTTGCACCTCTGAGCTAATCAATATTTATTGATTTTGATGCATCATAAATATTTGTGATTGATTGATTGATTGATTCACTGATAAAAATGATTTGTGGTAATACTTCAATAAATTCAATTGATTGCATTTCACTGCCTTTAACAGGTATCATTTGAGATGGGAGAATACACAGCCGACGTCGATGGTGTGGGCACCCTTAGACTCCTTGACGCCATCCGTACCTGCGGCCTCGAGAAGAAGGTGCGCTTCTACCAGGCTTCCAGCAGCGAGATGTTCGGAAAAGTCCGGGAGATTCCGCAAAAGGAGACCACGCCTTTCTATCCACGTTCGCCATACGGTAAGTGATGAAAGATTGCTATGTTCCGAGGTGACGGTTTGAAGTTAGCTGATTTCTGCACGGCACTACCCCAGACTCCAGCCAGTGATGAATGGTGTCTGTGAAATGAGGTGATAGCTCTGTATCGGAATGAAATGGTGACGGAGAGAAATGAGTCAATGAAAATAGTGCCATGTCACCTATGCCTAGGTATTGTCATGTGAATAACAATAATAGTAATATTTAATTCTTAAATTTTATTCTTGAATATCTGTCTGATTTAATGGTAAAATGTTTAATGATTATTTCATCGTCTTTTTGAAGTTATGATCTTTCCAACCGGATAACAATTATTCATGCAAAATTACACTGGAATCAAAAAGATACTGTGAGCACAGAGAAGTAATTTTGTAAATAGCGCCCCCTAGTGGCGGATATGAATTAAACTTTCATGTTAGCTTATTGATGTTTAGTTATAACTGTTGTATAACTGTCATCATGCTGGCTACTTCTCATGAAAGGGCAGGGAACAAGCTCTCATTCAAGGCCGGTTACATTCTCATGAAGCAAGTTTCTCAAACTGTTTCAGTTGGTTACAAGAGTATTCTGGCTCGTGTTATTTCTATTTGTTCACTTTCAACAAATATCTACAAAACTTTGGACTTTACCCTTTCACCCCCAGTTCCCTGTGTACCGGTCCAACTTTACCATAGAAAACAATAGATTTGGGTCAACCATGGTGGTGAAAGGGTTAATGGCACTTGAAATCAACCTCTGAGTAATGATTTGTATGGACTGGTAGGGCACTGTGCCCTTTTCAATGATGCGGCAAAGCAATGTGCTATTCACATTGCAGTTTACAAACTATAGCAAAAACCAATATTTTTAATCTCACATAGTTAACAGTGTTAACTTTTTAACTGTTCCTCTTTCATGGAGAATCTCAAAAATGTCAATTTTATCTACAAACATAACATTCTCGCATTAGCAACAAATTACAAAAAGTAAAATAATCCTCAATATGATAGTATGTCGCTCTTGACCACTGAGGGCAGTGTTTGCCACAGCTTAGAAAAAACATGGGGATGGCAAAATGCAAATTTACATATTGATGCATAACTTGTGTATATTCTTTTGCTACGAAATGTACTTTTTCCTGATATTATTAACATGCGAGTGGCTTGCTCAAAAAAATGGGTGTTGCTTCCCCCCCCCCAAAAAAAAAAAAAAATAAAAATAAAAATAAAAAATAAAAAAATAAAAAAATAATAATCCGCTTATGGAAAACCCTGGACTATGGGTTACCAGGCTTGCTAGCTCTTCTTGACAATGGTACATCTCTATTCTTCATGGACTAGGATCTATACATGTTCTGTACAGGGAGAATTGTTTTGGTACATGTAGTTGACAGTTTCATTGCTGGTCTGAGGGCACATCAGAGACCAGATGCTGAAGCAGCAAAACCAAAGGGCTGCAGAGAAGAGTCCCTCTCATCTTTTGCAAATGTCGCCCTCTACAGTTTAAATGATGGTCTCTGAAGTACATGTTGCAACATTCTTGAACATTTGTGCATGAATAGTTGAGGACAAAAATACTCTCATTGAGGGTAGACCAGTTATTACATATACTTAAAGATATTTTTGTCACAAAGTCGCCTCTGCGCACACTTCACACATTTCACATTTTCCAAAATTTTGTCAATAACAAAGGAAATCAAAGTAGACAACATGGATTTTAAATTTAGGTGTGAAGTGGACCATGGAAGATTTCCCTTCAAAGCCTACCCCCCTCCTCCTGCCCCCTTGTGTTTCAAAATTATACATTTGAAAATTTAGTTACTACAGGTATCTGGAAGAAATCTTTCAGTGTACATATAATACCCTGTGTTTCAAAATTACAACTTTTAATACCAACCATGGATAGTATCAACTTTGAATACCGAGCATGGATAGTATCATATCAAATGGTAACCATACAACTTTTTTGCTCTTTCTTGTGGTTCCCTGTGTCCCATTTGGTGATATGGAGAAAGCTGATTTACAATTTAAAAGGTCTGGAAAAAAATCTCAAAATAAGGGCATTCCTTAGGTTTTACTTCAATCGCCCAATTTTAATAACCGCATGGTGTTTCTATATGGTAATGACGTCAAAAAAATGATATAAGAGGGAGGAGATTCGGTTAGCTCAGTGAAGTTAGGTTAAATATCTTGTGCATCCCTTTTCCCTCCTAATATGCCTAACTCCACAACCAGCGCCAGCCATATATGTTAGTTAGGCAAATGCCAGCCGTCACAGATAACCATTGCTTTTCCCTCATCTTAATCTTATCTTGACAAAGCTCAGTGCTGCCAAGTGTTAAGTGCACAGTGTGTAGGTTACATCAATGTGTATACAAAGTATATGTACACCGAATTTGATCCGTCATCCATGACAGTAGACCCACGTTATCGGGGCTTTCTAAATTCCAAACTAAATTAAATTTTGTCTGCCTAATGACTTCTTGTTTATCTGTTTGATGGCCACTAATTTTTTCACCTTGAGATATTCCAAACGACAAAGATGATGTATATCCTACTTTTAATTAGTTTTAATTCCTGCACCTTGAGAGTTCCTGTAGGAAGAAGGAGATACATTGACAACTTTTATCTTGCAGGCTGCGCTAAAGTATATGCATACTGGATCACCGTTAATTTCAGGGAAGCATACGATATGTTCGCGTGCAATGGAATTTTGTTCAACCACGAGAGTCCTCGCAGAGGTACGTTGACATTGTGTTCATGATTATCGGGAATGAAATTTAATGGGGTCTGTGTGTGTGTCACTTTTGTTTTTGAACTTAATAAGCATGCGTCGATTTCACTGTGAAAACTTAATACTGTGTATGGAAAGCTTCCTGTTGAAAGTGAAACAGTTTTTTTTTTTAAATTTTGATAGAATTCACACAAATTTCCAGTGTCGGTAGATATTTCATTGTTTGTTTCTCTGGTACAAAACTTTGCATGGACACCCCTAATTTTCATTCTTGATTTCGAAAATGGAACGGTCCAAAGCATCCTAGCCAATGTATGTAAAGACTGGGCAAAAAGTTTTGGGTCTTTTCAGTTTTGAGGGGTGTACCACCTTATACTGTGGAAGTCAAGTCCAATTTCACCAACAAAAGTGAGTGCCTCAGTACGTGGGCGACCTTCTGGAGCCCAAGTTTTTAATTTTACTAAATGCCGGTGAATGAGTTCGTGGGTTACTTTCTGAATGCCAAGGTTAACTGCACTAAAATTGAGTAAATGAGTATGTCCACAACTTTCTGTAAACCAAGTTTTTAATTTCACTAAATGATTAAGAATGAGTGTGTGGGTTGTTTGTAATTTGCATATTCTCATTAAATGACTCCTTGATACAACAAAGAAAATTTGAATTGGAAGAGAACTCATCAGCATTGATCGTCACCTGAGATAAAACAAATTTTCTTTCTGAGTTTGACTAACGAGGGCAATAATTTTTATAGAAATTGCAGACATTTATTTGATATGCGTCACTGATGATGCCACCATTAATTGAAATTATTGAGATCACTGTTGTAGCTTTGATCTGCATAACCCCCTCACTTTTATTAATCTGTAAGTGGTTGAAACTTTTTTTAGACAAAAACAAAGTGTAAGTGTTTTTCTCGGCTCATGTATCTTCCAAAAACTGATGCAGCAACGTGGTTTCTGAACTTTTCTTGTTCCTTTTTTCTAATTTGAGTGCCGCTGACTCTAGATCAGACACGCAGGAAAATGACTGTGTTCACAATTCAGAACTGCTGTTGATATATTCTTCCCTTGACCCTTTGAGTGCTGTATTTTTTCCCGCCAAAATTTCAGTGCAACATTTTACCAATTTTTATGAACTTTTCTGTAATTTTTCTGATAATTTTGGACCAAATGAACACAACATTTCATTGGCCACAGTTTTTTATCAAAGTGTTGGCAAAAATCTGACAAAAATTGACTTAGGTAGAGTGACAAAAATTGACTTTTGCACTCAAAGGGTTAAAGTGTATCTTGGTACTGTTTTACTTTTTAAATTTTTTTTAAAGTTAACATGGATTTACAGATGTCAAACAAAACACTTCTGTCTTGGTTTTTTTTGGCATAATGGCATTTCAGTGTACAATAATTTAGTATGTACGTTGTATTCTGTTTTTCTGTTCTTACAACATACCTTACATGACGACAGTGGTGATCAAATGTTGGACACTGGCAGATGGTATATTGTTGCCAAGCCATTGTAGTGGGGCTCTCTTGCTCTCTACTGATGAAGGATAGAGAGAGACAAGATGACAGAAATATGCACTAATTTATCACTATTTACCTAGTTTCCTATGCTTTTGTCAAAACGCTATCAATATTTCATGTGATTCTGTGTCCATCCACTGTATTAATTTATACCGACTTCAAAAGTGGATATTGTTAATTTTCTCTCTCACCATTCTACTCCTTACATCAATATTATCAATGGTGCTTAGACAAACTTTTCTACTTTTGTTATTGTTTTTTTTTATAACAGGAGAAACATTTGTAACCAGAAAGGTGACACGCGCCGTGGCCAAGATACACCTCGGCCAACAAGAGGAGCTCATCCTGGGTAACCTGGACTCCAAGAGAGATTGGGGACACGCCAGGGATTACATTGAGGTGAGAGTTAGAAGGGGTTGTGAGGATGAAGTCACAGAAGAGTTGGGGGGTTGATGAGAAGGGGAGGGGTGAGAGGGGCAGATATGACTCTTAACGGTGTCCTTTGATCTTCATAGTGTGTTTATTTTGATATTCAATATTGGCAGCATTGTTCCAATGCTTGCTCTGGCGAAGATCTCATTTCGTAAATTACAGTGAAACAACAAAAAGAGGATCTATGTACATGCTCTTGCATGAGTGCCTTGACCTTCTGTATCCATATTATCTGATAAAGAGAAAACTAGTTGACACAATTTTCACGATAATGAGTTCATTCTAAGAACTTTCTTTTCAAACGTGAGCCTTCGTCTTTGTCAGTCCCATTATTCCAGCAGAGAAGTCAACTTTTGCTCCAGAAAAAGATACTGTCAGCCCAAACCATGGCTGCAAAAGGCTTAAAGGCCGGGATGGTTTTAACCTGTCCATCCCCAGTCCCTTGTTAAACAGGTCCACACTCACCATTGGTAAAAGGTAGCAGAATGACAACAGGAGATGCAGAGGATTGCCCGAGAGTGATTTTTCCCCTGAATTTGGCATGCATCACTCAAACGCAGTTACCAGAGTAA